>NW_024736319.1:0-63342 GCF_018991925.1 Homarus americanus
TCGGTACATACACTTCGTTCAGTTACGTATTGCTGGCCTCACACCCGGGTCATGACACTGAAGCGGTGCCCGGCTGCCACACCCGGGCCATGGTGCTGAAGGGTGCCCAGTCCTCACCCTGGGCTATAGTGCTGGAGGGTGCCAGCCCTCACAACCGGGTCATGGAGCAGAAGGGGTGCCGGACATCACACCCCGATTCCATGGCACTGAAAGGGTGCCGGCTCTCCCACACCCTGGGTCGCCCAGCACTGAAAAGGTGCAGGCCCTCACACCCGTGTCATGTGAAGGGTTCACGGCCTTCACCCCAGTTCCCAGCTCTGTAGGGTGCCCGGCCCTCACCCTCGTTTCATGTCACTGAAGGATCTAAGCCTCACACCCCGGGTCATGGAGCAGAAGGGTGCCGGACATCACACCCCGATTCATAGCACTGAAAAGGGGTGCCCGGCTCTCACACCCTGGGTCATAGCACTGAAAGGTGCCAGGCCCTCACACCCTGTGTCATGTGAAGGGGTTCACGGCCTTCACACCCACAGTTCATAGCTCTGTAGGGTGCCCAGCCCTCACACCTCGTTTCATGTCACTGAAGGGATGCTCGGCCCTCACACCCCAGGTCATGGAGCAGAAGGGGTGCGGACATCACCCCGATTCACTGGCACTGAAGGTGCCCGCTCTCACCCCTGGGTCGCCTGAAAAGGTGCCAGGCCCTACACCGTGTCATGTGAAGGGGTTCACACCCCAGTTCTAGCACTGAAAGAGGTGCCCGGCTCTCACACCCTGGGTCATGGCACTGAAAGGTGCCAGGCCCTCACCCGTGTCATGAAGGGTTCGGCTACCCCTGTTCCATAGCTCTGTAGGGGTGCCAGCCCTCACCTCGTTTCATGTCACTGAAGGGATGTCGCCCTCACACCCCCGGGTCCATGGTGCTGAAGGGGTGCACAGCCCTCACCCTGATTCATGGCATGAAGGGGTGCCCGGCCCTCACCCCAGTTCACACCACTGAAGGTTGCCCGGCCTTCACCAGCCCATGGCACTGAAATAGTGCCCGGCTCACACCCGGGTCATGTCACTGAAGGGTGCAGCCTCACACCCCGGGTCATGGACCTAAAGGGTGACCAGCCTCACTACCCGGGTCATGGGGTTGAGCGGTTCCGGTCCCCACACCACGGGTCATGGAGCTGAAGGCTGCCCGGCCATCACACCCGATTCATGACACTGAAAGGGTGCCCGTCCCTCACACCCGTGTCATGTGAAGAGTGCGCAGCCCTCACACCCCGGTTCATAGCTCTGTAGGGTGCCCGGCCTCACACCCCGTTTCATGGCACTAGAATGCCCGGCCCTCACACCAGGCCATGGCACTGAAGGGAGCCCTGCCCTGACGCCTCGGGTCATGTCACTAAGGGTGCCCGTCCTCACACCCCGGGTCCATGGCACTGAAGCGGTGCCCGGCCTCACACCCAGGCCATGGTGCTGGAGGGTGCCAGCCCTCCCGGTTCATGGAATTAAGGGGTGCCCGGCCCTCACACACCGGGTCATGGTGCTGAAGAAGTGCCGGGCCTCACACCCAGGGTCATGGTGCTGAAGGGTGCCCGGCCCTCACACCCAGTTCATGTCACTACAGGGGTGCCAGGCCCTCACACTCAGGTCATGTCACTGAAGGGGGTACAGCCCTGACATCCTGGTCATAGCACTGAAGGTTGCCCGGCCTCCCCCAGGTCATCTACCTAAAGTGGTGCCCGGCCCTACACTCCGATTATATGGCACTGAAAGGGTGCCAGGCCCTCACACCCCGACCTCATGGCACTGAAGGGAAGTGACCCTCCCACCCGGGTCATGGGCACAAGCAGCGCCCAGCCGTCACACCCGGGCCATGGTGCTGAAGGTGCCCAGTCCTCACACCCTGGGCTATGGTGCTGGAGGGTGCCGGCCTACATCACCTGGTCATGGAGCAGAAGGGTGCCCGGACATCACACCCCGATTCATGGCACTGAAAGGTGCCTGGCCTCTCACACCCTGGGTCATGGCACTGAAAAGGTGCCAGGCCCTCACACCCCGTGTCATGTGAAGAGGTTCACGGCCTTCACACCCCGGTTTCCCAAGCTCTGTAGGGGTGCCCGGCCCTCCACCTCGTTTCATGTCACTGAGGATGCTCAGCCCTCACACCCCCGGGTCATGGCACGCAGAAGGGTGCGGCCGTCACCCCTGGCCATGGCACTGAAGGTGTGTGCCCGGCCCTCACACCTGTTGTCATAGACCTAAACAGGTGCCAGCCCTCACACACCCCTGGTCATAGAACCTAAACAAGTGCCCGGCCCTCACACCCCGGGTCATGGGACTGAAGGGGTGCCCGGCCCATCACACCCCGGGTTATGGCACTGAAGAGTGACCGGCCCTACAGCCCGGGTCATAGCACTGGTGCCCGCCCACACACCCGGGTCATGTCATTGAAGGGTGCCTGCCCCTCCACCCCGGGTCATCAGTAATGTGCGGACCTCACGGGTCAGAGCACTGACGGGGTGCTCAGCCCTCATTCCCCCAGGTCATGGTGCTGGAGGTGCCTCACACCGTAGCCATGGCACTGAAGGTTTACCCGGCCCTCACTCCCCTGGTCATGTACCTGAAGTGGTGCCCGGCCCTCACACCCCGATTCATGGCACTGAAATCAGGCCGGCCCCACCCGGGTCATGTCACTGAAGGGTGCACGGCGCTCACACCCCGGGTCATGGACCTAAAGGGGTGCCCGGCCCTCTACCCGGGTCATGGGGTTGAAGCGGTTCCAGGTCCTCACACCACGGGTCATGGAGCTGAAGGGGCTGCCCGGCCATCACACCCCGATTCATGGCACTAAAGGGTGCCCGTCCTCACACCCGTGTCATGTGAAGGGTGCAGCCTCACACAACAGTTCATAGCTCTGTGGGTGCCCGGCCCTCACACCCCGTTTCATGGCACTAGAGGGGTGCCAGCCCTCCGCCCCGGCTCATGGCACTGAAGGGGTCCCTGCCCTGACGCCTCGGGTCATGTCACTGAAGGGTGCCAGCCCTCACACCCCGGGTCATAGCACTGATCACGATTGCCTGCCATCACACCCCGGGTCATGGGGCTGAAGGGTGCCCAGCCCTCACACCCCGGGTCATGGCACTGAAGAAGTGACCAGCCCTCACCGGGTCATGGCACTGAAAGGGTGCCTGCCCACACACTCAGTGTCATGTCATTGAAGTGGTGCCCGGCCTCACACCCCAGGTCATGTCACTGAAGGGTGCCCGGCCCTCACTCAGGTGATAGCACTGAAGGTGCCCGCCCTAATACCCCCGGTCATGGTACTGGAGGGTGCCCGGCGCTCACACCCCGATTCATGGCACTGAAATCGAGCCCGGCCCTCACACCCAGGTCGCACTGAAAAGGTGCCAGCCCTCACCCGTGTCATGTGAAGGGTGCCCGGCCCTCACCCGGTTCATAGCTCTGTGGGGTGCCCGGCCCTCACACCCCGTTTCATGGCACTAAGGGGTGCCCAGCCCTCTAACCAGCTCATGGCACTGAAGGGGTGCCCGCCCTCACACCTCGGGTCATGGCACTGAAGCAGTGCCCGGCCGTCACACCCCAGGCCATGGTGCTGGAGGGGTGTCCAGGCCACCCAGTTCTTGACACTGAAGGGTGCCGTCGCTTCGCCATAGGCGCCAGGTGCTGGAGGTGCCCAGGCCTCACACCCCCAGGCCACATGGTGCTGGAGGGTGCCAGCTAAACATACCGGGTCATGGAGCTGAAGGTGCCCAGCCATCACACCCCAGATCATGGCACTGAAAGGGTGCCCGGCCCTCACACCAAGGGCCATGGTGCTGGAGGGTGTCAGGCCCTGACGCTGGTCATGACACTGAAGGGGTGCCCAGCCCTCCTTAGGCCATGGTGATGGAGGGTGCCCGGCCCTCACACCCAGGTAATGTCACTGAAAGGGTGCCAGCCCTCCCCCAGGGCCATGGTGCTGGAGGGTGCCCGGCCTCACATACCGGGTCATGGAGATGAAGGGTGCCGGACATCACACCCCGATTCATGGCACTGAACAGGGTGCCAGTCCTCACCTTTGGTCATGTCACTGAAGGGTGCCCAGGCCTAACACCCCGGGTTATGGCACTGAAGGGAACCCAGCCCTCACCCGGGTCATGGTGCTGATGGGGTGCCCGCCCTCACCCTGGTTCATGTCACTAAAGGGCTGCCCAGCCCTCACACCCCAGGTCATGTCACTGAAGTGGTGCCCAGCCCTCACACCCCAGGTCGGCACTGAAGGTTTGCCCGGCCTCACACCCTGGTCATGTAACTAAGTGGTGCCCGGCAAACACACCCCGGTCATAGCACTAAAGGGTGCCCGACCCTCATACCCGGGTCATGGTGCTGGAGGATGCCCGCCCTCACACCCCAGGTCATCACTGAAAAGGTGCCAGCCCTCACCCCGGGTCATGTCACTGAAGGGGTGCCCATCCCTCACACCCGGGTCAGGCACTGAAGGGGTGCCTGGCCCTCCACCCGGGTCATGTCACTGAACAGGTGCCCGCCGTCACACCCCAGGTCATGTCACTGAAAGGGTGTCCCGGCCTCATCCCAGGCCATGGTGCTCGATTGAGCCCAGCACTCCACCACGGGTCATGGTGCTGAAGGGTGCCTGGCCCTCACACCCGATTCATGGCATTGAAAGGGTGCCAGCCCTCACCCAGTTCGCAGCACTGTAGGGGTGCCCTCCACCCCATTTCATGGCACTGAAAGGGTGCCAGCCCTCACACCCGGTCATAGTACTGAAGGGTGCCCGCCCTCACACCCGGGTCATGGTGCTGGAGGGTGCCCGGCCCTCACCCCGGTCATTAGCACTAAAAGTGCCCGGCCCTCACAACCGGCTCATGGCACTGAAGAGGTGCCCGGCCCTCACACCTCGGGTCATGGCACTGAAGCGGTGCCCAGCCGTCACACCCCCGGGCCATGGTGCTGGAGGTCTGGCCCTGACACACAGTTCTTGACACTGAAGGGGTGCGTCACCCACACCCGGGCCGTGGTGCTGGAGGGTGCCGGGCCTCACACCCTGGCCATGGTGCTGGAGGGGTGCCGGCCCAAACATGGTCATGGAGCTGAAGGGTGCCCGGCCATCACACCCCAGATCATGGCACTGAAAGGGTGCGCCCTCACACCACGGGCCATGGTGCTGGAGGTGTCAGGCCCCTGACACACCCTGGTCATGACACTGAAGGAACTGACCCTCCTTAGGCCATGGTGCTGGAGGGTGCCCGGCCTCCCCCAGGTAATGTCACTGAAAGGGTGCCCAGCCCTCACACAGGCCATGGTGCTGGAGAGGTGCCCAGCCCTCACATACCAGGTCATGGAGATGAAGGGGTGCCCGGACATCACACCCCGATTCATGGCACTGAACGGGTGCCCGGTCCTCACACCTTTGGTCATGTCACTGAAGGGGTGCCCAGGCCTTACACCCAGGTCATGGCACTGAAGGGCCCAGCCCTCACACCCCGGGTCATGGTGCTGAAGGGGTGCCAGCCCTCTCACCCCGGGTCATGTCACCGAAGGGTGCCCGACCACCGGGTCATGGCACAAGAGGTGCCTAGCCCTCACACCCCGGGTCATGTCACTGAAAGGGGTGCCCGGCCGTCACCCCAGGTCATGTCACTGAAAGGTGTCCGCCCTCACATCCAGGTCATGTCACTGAAGTGGTGCCTTGGCCCTCACACGGGTTATGGCACTGAAGGTTTGCCAGCCCTCACACCCTGGTCATGTACTAAAGTGGTGCCCGGCAATCACCCGGTCACAGCACTAAAGGGTGCCAGCCTCATACCCCGGTCATGGTGCTGGAGGGGTGCCCAGCCTTCCACCCAGGTCATGTCACTGAAAGGTGCCCAGCCCTCACACCCCGGGTCATGGCACTGAAGGGGTGCCTGGCCTCACCCCCAGGTCATGTCACTGAAGGGGGCCCGCCGTCACCCAGGTCATGTCACTGAAAGGGTGTCAGCCCTCACATCCCGGCCATGGTGCCCGATTGGTGCGCCGGCACACCACAGGTCATGGTGCTGAAGGGTGCCTGGCCCTCACACCCCGATTCATGGCACTGAAAGGGTGCAGCCCTCACACCCCAGTTAGCAGCACCCATTCACTCATTGAAAGGGTGCCAGCCCTCACACCCGATTCGTGACACTGAAGGGAGTGCCTGGCCCTCACACCCGGGTATAGTACTGAAGGTGCGGCCTCACACCCCGGGGAATGGTGCTGGAGTGCCCGGCCCTCCACCCCGGGTCATGTCACTGAAAGGTGCCCAGCCCTCACACCCCGGGTCTTGTCACTGAAGGGGTGCCCAGCTCTCACCTCGGGTCATGGCACTGGAGTTGTGCCAGCCCTCACACCCCAGGTCATGTCACTGAAGGGTGCCAGCCCTCACACCCCAGGTCATAGCACTAAAGGGTGCCCGGCCCTCACACCCAAGTCATGGTGCTGGAGGGGTGCCCAGCTCTCACTCGGGTCATGGCACTGAAGGGGTGCCTGGCCCTCACACCCCGGGTCATGGTGCTGAAGGGGTGTCCAGCCCTGACACCCAGGCCATGGTGCTGGATTGGTGCCCGGCCATACACCCCGTTCATGACAGAAGGGGTGCCCGCCCTCACTCCCCGATTCGTGACACTGAAGGGGTGCCCGCTAGCCCAGGTCATGGCACTGAAGGGTGCAGCCCTCACCCCGGGTCATGGTGCTGGAGGGGTGCCCTGCCCCCACCCCGGGTCATGTCCTGAGAGGGTGCCCGGTCCTCACACCCCAGGTCACGTCACTGAAGGGTGCCCAGCTTTCACAATCCACGTCATGGCACTGAAGGGTGCCTGGCCTCACCCGGGTCATGGTGCTGAAGGGATCCGGCCCTTACAACCCAGGTCATGTAAAGGGTGCCCGGCCCTCACACCCCAGGTCATGTCACTGAAGGGGTGCGGCCATGACACCCCGGTCATGGACCTAAAAGGGTTCCCGGCCCTCACACCCTGGTGATGGTGCTGATGGGGTGCCCGGCCCTCACACCCTGATTCTTGGCACTGAAATCGAGCCCGGCCCTAACACCCTGGGTCATGGTGCTGAAGGTGCCCAGCCCTCACACCCCGAATCATTTCACTGAAGGGTGCCCACCTCACACCCCAGGTCATGTAAAGGTGCCCGGCCCCACACCCCGCTTCATGGCACTGAAAGGTGCCCGGCCCTCACACCCCGGGTCATGGCACTGAAGGGGTGCCTGGCCCCTACTCCGGGTCATGATGCTGGATGGGTGCCCATCCTTCACACCCCGGTCATGTCACTAAAGGTGCCCGGCCCTCACACCCCGGGTCATATCACTGAAGGGTGCACGGCCATGACACCCCGGGTCATGGACCCAATGAGTGCCCGGCCTCACACCCCAGGTCATGGCACTGATGACGAACCCGCCCTCACACCCCTGGCCATTGCACTGAAGCTTGACTGGCCCTCACACCCCTGGTCAAGTACCAAGTGGTGCCCGGCCCTCACACCCCGATTCATGGCACTGAAGGGTGCCGGCCCTCACACCCAGGCCATGGAGCTGGAGGGTGTCAGGCCTGACACAACCTGAGTCATGAAACTGAAGGTGCCCGCCCTCACACCCCGTTTCATGGCACTGAGTGCCCGGCCCTCACCCCATTCATGACACTGAAGGGGTGCCTGGCCCCTCACACCCCAAGTCATGGTGCTGGAGGGTGCCCAGCTCTCACACTCAGGGTCATGGCACCTGAAGGGGTCCCTGGCCCCACACCCCGGGTCATGTGTTAGCGGTGCCCGGCCCTCACACCCCGGGTCATGGTGCTGATGGGGTGCCCCCCTCACACCCCGGGTCATGTCACTGAAGGGGTGCCGGCCGTCACACCCGGGTCATGTCACTGAAGGGGTGTCCTGCCCCTCACACCCCGGCCATGGTGCTGGATTGCGCCGGCCCTCACACCCCGGGTCATGGTGCTGAAGGCCCGGCCTCACACCCCGATTCATGGCACTGAAAGGGTGCCCAGCTCACACCCTGTTCCCGCAGCACTGTAGGGTGCCGCCCCTCACACACCGTTTCATGGCACTGAAAGGGTGCCCGGCCATCACACCCCGGGTCATGGTGCTGAGGGGTGCCCAGCCCTCACACCCCAGGACATGTCACTGAAAGGGTGCCCGGCCCTCACAGCCAGGGTCATGTCACTGAAGGTGCCCAGCTCTCACACTCCGGGTCATGGCACTGAGTGCCCGCCCTCACACCCCGGCCATGGTGCTGAGGTGCCCGGCCCTCACATACCGGGTCATGGAGATGAAGGGTGCCCGGCCCTCACCCTGGGTCATGTCACTGAGGGTGCCCGGCCCTCACAGCCAGGGTCATGTCACTGAAGGTGCCCAGCTCACACCCGGGTCATGGCACTGAAGGTGCCTGGCCCTCACACCCCGGGTCATGGTGCTGAAGGTGCCTGGCCCTAAACCCCGGGTCATGTGAAAGGGTGCATGGCCCCTACACCCCGGTTCATAACACTGGGGTGCCCTGCTCCACACCCCGTTTCATGACACGGATGGGGTGCCCGGCCCTCACACCCCGGGCCATGGGGCTGGAGGTTCCCAGCCCCTCACACCCCGGTCATGTCACTGAAAGGGTGCCCGGCCCTCACCCCGGGCCATGGTGCTGGAGGGACCGGCCCTCACATACCGGGTCATGGAGATAGGGGCCCGGCCCTCACACCCCGGGTCCTGTCACTGAAGGGGTGCTCGGTCCTCACACGCTTGGTCATGTCACTGAAGGGTGCCCAGCCTCACACCCCGGGCCATGGTGTTGAGGGCACCTCACATTCCGGGTCATGGAGATGAAGGGTGCCCGGCCCTCACACCCCGGTCATGTCACTGAAAGGGTGCCCGGCCTCACACCCGGGCCATGGTGCCCGAGGTGCCCGGCCCTCACACCCCGGGTCATGGCACTGAAGGGGAGCCCGGCCCACACACCCAGGTCATGGTGCTGAAGGGGTGCCCAGCCCTCACACCCAGGGTCATGTCACTAGGGTGCCCGCCACACCCCGGGTCATGTCACTGAAGTGGTGCCCGCCCTCACACCCCGGGTCATGGCACTGATGAGGTGCCCGGCCCTCACACCCCTGGCCATGGCACTGAAGGTTTGCCCTGGCCCTAAAACACCCCTGTCATGTACCTAAAGTGGTGCCTGGCCCTCACACCCGGGTCATGTCACTGAAGTGGTGCTCTCTCACACCCCGGGTCATGGCACTGATGAGGTGCCCGGCCCTCACACCCCTGGCCATGGCTCTGAAGGTTTGCCCGGCCTCACACCCCCTGTCATGTACCTAAAGTGGTGCCCGACCACACCCCGGGTCACAGCACTAAAGGTGCCCCCCAAACCACGGGTCTCAGTGCTAGAGGGGTGCCCGGCCTCACACCCCGGGTCAAGTCACTGAGTGCCCGGCCCTCACACCCCTGGTCATGGCACTCATCAGGTGCCCGGCCTCACACCCCTGGCCATGGCACTGAAGCTTGCCCGGCCCCTCACACCCCTGGTCATGTACCTAAAGTTGTGCCCGGCCCTCACACCCCTGATTCATGGCAGTGCCAGGGTGCCCGGCCCTCACACCCCGGGCCATAGTGCTGAGGTGTCAGGCCCCACACACCCGGTCATGACACTGAAGGGGTGCCTGGCCCTCACACCCGGTGCCTTGGTGCTGGAAGGGTGCCCGGCCCTCACACCCCCGGGTCATGTCACTGGGTGCCCAGCTCTCACACTCCGGGTCATGGCACTGAAGGTGCCTGGCCCTCACACCCCAGGTCATGGTGCTGAAGGGTGCCCGGCCCTCACACCCAGGTCTGGTCGCTGATGGGTGCCGTCCCACACACCCCGGTCATGTCACTGAAGGTGCCCGCCCTCACACCCCAGGCCATGGTGCTGAAGGGGTGCCTGGCCTCACACCCCGATTTATGGCACTGAAAGGGTGCCCAGCCCTCACACCCCGGTTCGCAGCACTGTAGGGGTGCCCGGCCCTCACACGCCGGGTCATGGTGTTGAGGTGCCTGCATTCACACTCCGCCAGCTGGAGGGTGTCAGGCCCCGACATCCGTCATGACACTGAAGGGTGCCCGGCCTCACACCCGGGTCATGGTGTGGAGGTGCCCGGCCCTCACACCCCGGGTCATGTCACTGAAAAAGGTGCCCGGTTCTCACACCCCAGGTCATGACACTGAAGTGCCCAGCCCTCACACCCCGGGTCATGGTAATAGGGGTGCCCGGCCTCACACCCTGGTCATGGTGCTGAAGGGTGCCTGGCCCTCACCCGGGTCATGGTGCTGGAGGTGCCCGGCTCATCCCAGGTCATGTCACAAAGGGGTACCCGGCCCTCACCCCAGGTCATGTCACTGAAGGGGTGCACGGCCATGACACCCTGGTCATGGACCTAAGCGGTGCCAGCCCTCACCCCGGGTCATGGGGTTAGCGGTTCCGGCCCTCATACCGGGGCATGGTGCTGATGGGGTGCCCGGCCCTCACACCCTGATTCTTGGCACTGAAATCGGCCCGGCCCTGGGTCATGGTGCTGAAGGGGTGCCCAGCCCTCACACCCCGATTCATTTCACTGAAGGTGCCCGACCCTCATACCCAAGTCATGTGAAGAGTTCCCGGCCTCACCCGGTTCACAGCACTGTGGGGTGCCCTGCCCTCACACCCGTTTCTTGGCACTGAAAGGGTGCCAGCCCCTCCCACACCCCGGTCGTCATGGCACTGAAGGGGTGCCTGGCTCCTCCCCCGGTCATGGTGCTGGAGGGGTGCCAGCCTTCACACCCGGGTCATGTCACAAAGTGCCGGCCCTCCCACCCGGGTCATGCACTGAAGGGTGCACGGCCATGACAGGTCATGGTGCTGGCTGTGCCGGCCCTCACACGGTCATGTCACTGAAAAGGTGCGGCTCCACCCGGGTCTTGTCACTGAAGGGTGCCCAGCTCTCACTCCGGGTCATGGCACTGAAGGGTGCCTGGCCTCACACCGTGGCATGGTGCTGAAGGGGTGCCAGGCCTACCCCGGGTCATGGAAAGGGTGCCCGCCTCACACCCCCGTTCATAACACTGTCGGGATGCCCTGCCCCCGTTTCATGTCACTGAAGGGGTGCCCAACCCAGTTCATGTCACATATGGGGTGCCAGGCCCTCACCTCCAGGCCATGGTGCTGGAGGTGCCCAGCCCTCTGGTCTTGTGAGAAGGGTGCCCTACCCCTCCACCCCTGGTTCAAAGCAATGTATGGGTGCCCGCACCACACCCCGTTTCATGGCATAGGGGTGCCCGGCCCCACCCCGGGTCGCGGCACTGATGGTGCCCGGCCCCACCCCCTGTCCATGGCACTGTAGCTTTGCGGCCCTCACACCCTGGTCATGGCACTGAAGGGGTGCCTGGCCACCCGGGTCATAGGCTGGGAGGATCCTGGCCCTCATCCCAGGCCATGGTGCTGGAGGTGTCAGGCTGCACATCGGGTCCATGACACTGAAGGGTGCCGGCCCCTCACACCCCAGGCCATGGTGCTGAAGGGGTGCCAGCCCTCCCCACCCGGGTCATGTCACTGAAAGGTGCCCGGACCTTGCAGGGCCATGGTGCTGGAGGGTGCCCGGACCTCACACCCCGTTTCATGGCACTGAAAGGGTGCCCGGCCCTCCACCCCGGTTCATGTAACTGAAGGGTGTCCTGCCCTCACACCCCCAGGTCACGGTGCTGGATTGGTGCCCGGCCCTCACACCTGGGGTCATGGTGCTAAGGGTGCCCAGTCCTCACACCCCGATTCGCCAGCACTGAAAGTGCCCAGCCCTCACACCCCGGTTCACCCAGCACTGTAGGGGTCCGGCCCTCCACGCTGGGTCATGGTGCTGGAGGGTTCCCAGCACACTCCCAGGCCATGGTGCTGCAGGGGTGTCAGGCCCTGACACATCTGGGTCATGACACTGTGGGTCCGGCCCTCAACCCCGTTTCATGGCACTGAAAGGGTGCCAGCCTCACACCCGATTCGTGACACTGAAGGGCTGCCGGCCCTCTCACCCAGGGTCAAGGCACTGAAATCGAGCCCGGCCTAACACCTGGGTCATGGTGCTGAGGTGCCCAGCCCTCACACCACGATTCATTTTACTGAAGGGGTGCTCGACCCTCACACCCAGGTCATATGAAGAGGTGCCCGCCCTCACGGTTCGCAGCACTGTGGGTGCCCGCCCTCACACCGTTTCATGGCACTGAAAGGGTGCCCAGCCCTCACGGGTCTGCACTGAAAGGGTGCCTGGCCCTCACTCCCAGGTCATGGTGCTGTGGGGTTCCCGGCCTCCACACCCCGGTCATGTCACTAAAGGAGGCCGGCCCTCACACCCCAGGTCATGTAACTGAAGGTGCACCATGCTCGGTCATGGACCTAAGGTGCAGCCCTAACACACCAGGTCGTGCTGATGGGTGCCAGCCCTCACATCCCAGGTCATGTCACTGAAGGGTGCCCGGCAGACACACCCTGGGTCATGTCACTGAAGGGGTGTCTTGCCCTCACACGGGCCATCGTGCTGGATTACTGCCCGGCCTCCCACCCCAATTCATGGCACTGAAAGTGTGCCCGGCTCTCACACCCGGATTCGCAGCATTGTGGGGTGCGGCCCTCACACCCGATTCGTGACACTAAAGAGTGCCTGGCCCTCTCACCCAGGTCATGGCACTGAAGGGGTGCCAGCCCTCACACCCTGGGTCATGTCACTGAAAGGGTGCCCGGCCCTCACACCCTGGTCATGGTGCTGAAGGGGTGCCCAGCCCTCCACCCCGGGTCATGTGAAAGGGTGCCCGGCCTACACCGGTTCATAACACTGGGGTGCCCTTCCATTCATGACACTGAAAGGGTGCCCTGCCCTCACACCAGGACATGGTGCTGGAGGGGTGCCCAGCCCCTCACACCCGGGTCATGTCACTGAAGGTGCCCGACCCTCCCACCCCGGGCCCAATTGCTGGAGGGTGCCCGGCCTCATACCGGGTCATGGAGATGAAGGGGTGCCGGACATCACACCCCTATTCATGGCACTGAACAGGTGGCAGTCCTCACACCCTTGGTCATATAACTGAATTTGCCAGCCTCCCAGATCTCGCCTTGGCACTGAGGCCCAGCCCTCACACCCCCCGGGTCCTTGGTGCTGAAGGGTGCCGGCCCTCACACCCCGGGTCATGTCCCTAAGGGGTGCCAGCTTCCACCCGGGTCATGTCACTGAGGTGGTGCCGGCCCTCACACACCCGGGTCATGTCACTGAAGTGGTGCCCAGCCTCTCCTGCAAATTCAACCAGCACTGATGAGGTGCCAGCCCTCACACCCCAGCCGCCCAGCACTGAGGTTTGCCCGGCCCTCACACCCCCTGGTCATATTACCTAAAATTAGTGCGCAGCCCTCACACCCTGGGTCCGCCGCACTAAAAGGTGCCCTCCCACACCCAGGGTAATGTCACTGAAGTGGTACCCGGCCCTCACACCCGGGTCGCGGCACTGATGAGGTGCCCGCCCTCACACCCCTGGCCATGGAACCTAGGTTTGCCCTGCCCTCACACCCCTGGTCATGTACACCTAAAGTGGTGCCAGCCCCTCACACACGGGTCACTTTCATGCCCAGCCCTAAAGCAGTTCATGTCACTGGCCAGTTTTGGCCTCACACTCAGGTCATGGTGCTGGAGGTGTAGCCCTGACACCCCGGGTCTTGTAAAGGGGTGCTCGACCCTCACACCCTGGTTCAAAGCACTGTATGGGTGCTCGGCACTCACACGCCGTTTCATAGCATAAGGGGTGCCAGCCTCACACCCGGGTCATGGCATGATGGGGTGCCCGGCATTCACACCCCTGGACATGGCACCAGGCTTTGACCAGCCCTCCACACCTGGTCATGTGCCACCTGAAGTGGTGCCCGGCCCTCACACCGATTCATAGCACTGAAAGGGTGCCAGCCATCACCTCCAGGCCATGGTGCTGGAGGGGGTGTCAGGCCCTGACACATCTGGGTCATGACACTGAAGGGGTGCCAGCCTAACACCCCAGGCCATGGTGCTGGAGGGTGCCCAGCCCTCACACCCAGGTCATGTCACTGAGGTGCCCGGCCCTCCACCCCAGGCCATGGTGCTGGAGGTGCCCACCACCCCCACTCTCTTTGGTCATGGAGAAAGGTGCCGGACATCACACCTCTATTCATGGGGCTGAACAGGTGCCGGTCCTCACACCCTTGGTCATGTCACTGAAGGGTGCCCAGCCCTCCCCGGGTAATGGCACTGAAGGGTGCCAGCCCTCCACCCAAATTCGCTGACACTGAGAGGGTGCCCAGCCCTTACACCCAGGTCATGGTGCTGAAGGGGTGCCCGGCCCTCACACCCGGGTCATGTCACTGAAGAGAGAGATTTTCAGCACCCCACCAACCCAGGTGCCTTTTCTGAAGAGTGCCTAGCCCTCACACAGGTCGCATGGTGCTGGGGTGCCCGGCCTTCACACCCCGGGTCATGTATCACTAAGGGTGCCAGCCCTCACCCAGGTCATGTCACTGAAGGCCGCTTTTGGTCATGAACTAAAAGGGGTGCCAACCCTCACCCAGGGTCATAGGGTTGGCTTGGCTCCGGCCTCACACCGAGGTCATAGTGCTGATGGGGTGCCCGGCCTCACACCCCGATTCTTGGCTTTTGAAATCCAGGCCAGGCCTAACACCCTGGGTCATGGTGCGCTGGTGGTGCCCAGCCCTCCCACACCCGATTAATTTCACTGAGGTGCCCGACCTACACCCAGGTCTGAAGGGGTGCCCGGCCCTCCACCCCCGGTTCACCCAGCACTGTAGGGGTGCCCGGCCCTGACACCCTGTTTCATGCCACTGAAAGGTGCCAGCCCTCACACCCAAATTCTCATGACACTGAGAGGGGTGCGCAGCCTTCCCACCCCAGGTCATGGCACTAAGGGTGTGCTGACGTCACACTCCCGGGTCATAACTCACTGAAGAGTGCCCGGCCCTCCACCCCGGGTCATGTCGTGGGCGGTGCCCGGCTTTTCCACCTGGTCATCGCCACTGAAGTGGTGCCCGGCCTGCACCCCGGGTCCACTTGGCACTGATGAGGTGCCCGGCCTCACACCCCCTGGCCGCCAGCACTGAAGGTTGCCCGGCCCTCCACACCCTGGTCATATGCCTAAGTGGTGCCCGGCACTACACCCCAGGTCATAGCACTAAAGGTGCCCGACCCTCATACCCCGGGTCATGATGCTGGAGGGTGCCAGCTTATCACCAGGTCCTCACTGAAAAAGGTGCCCAGCCCTCACGGGTCATGTCACTGAAGGGGTGTCCGGCCTCACCCCAGGCCATGAATGCTGGATTGATGCATGGCCCTTACACCGGGTCATGGTGCTGGTGCCCGGCCCTACACCCGATTCATCACTGAGGTGCCCGGCCCTCACCCGGGTCATGTCACTGAAGGGTGCCCGGCCTCACCCCGATTCGTGACACTGAAGGGTGTCAGGCCCTGACACATCCGGGTCATGACACTGAAGGGGTGCCCGGCCCTCCCACCCCAGGCCATGGTGCTGGAGGGGTGCCCGGCCCTCACACCCCGGGTCATGTCACTGAAAGGATGCCCGGCCCTCACACCCCAGGCCATGGTGCTGGAGGGGTGCCCGGCCCTCACACCCCGGTTCGCAGCACTGTAGGGGTACCCGGCCCTCACACCCCGTTTCATGACGCAAGCGTGCCCGGCCCTCACACCCCGATTCGTGACACTGAAGGGGTGCCCGGCCCTCACACCCCGGGTCATGGCACTAAAGGGGTGCCCGGCCCTCACACCCCGGGTAATGGTGCTGAAGGGGTGCCTGGCCCTCACACCCCGGGTCATGGTGGTGGAGGGGTGCCCGGCCTTCACATCCCAGGTCATGTCACAAAAGGGGTACCCGGCCCTCACACCCCGGGTCATGTCACTGAAGGGGTTTACGGCCATGACACCCCTGGTCATGGACCTAAAGCGGTGCCCGGCCCTCACACCCCGGGTCATGGGGTTGAAGCGGTTCCCGGCCCTCACATCCCGGGTCATGGTGCTGATGGGGTGCCCGGCCCTCACACCCTGATTCTTGGCACTGAACTCGAGCCCGGCCATAACACCCTGGGTCATGGTGCTGAAGGGGTGCCCAGCCCTCACACCCAGATTCATTTCACTGAAGGGGTGCCCGACCCTCACACCCCAAGTCATGTGTAGGGGTACCCGGCCCTCACACCCCGGTTCGCAGCACTGTAGGCGTGCCCGCCCCTGCACCCTGCTCTATGGCACTGAAAGGGGGTGCCTGGCCCTCACACCCGTGTCATGGCACTGAATGGGTGCCTGGCCTCACCCCCGGCTAACACTCGTGCTGGAGGGGTGCCTGGCCTTCACACTCCTGGCCGCGTCACTAAAGGGGTGCCTGGCCCTCACACCTGGGTCATGCTGTACTGAAGGTGCACGGCCATGACACCCCGGGTCATGGTGCTGAAGCTGTGCCCGGCCCTCACACCCGGGGTCATGTCACTGAAAGGGTGCCCGGCTCTCGCACCCCGGGTCTTGTCACTGAAGGGGTGCCCAGCTCTCACACCCCGTGGCATGGCACTGAAGGGTTGCCTGGCCCTCACACCCCGTGGCATGGTGCTGAAGGGGTGCCAGGCCCTTACACCCCGGGTCATGTGAAAGGGTGCCCGGCCCTCACACCCCGGATCATAACACTGTAGGGATGCCCTGCCCCCACACCCCGTTTCATTTCACTGAAGGGGTGCCCGGCCCTAAAACCCCGGTTCATGTCACTTATGGGGTGCCAGGCCCTCACACTCCGGGTCATGGTGCTGGAGGGGTGCCCAGCCCTGACACCCCGGGTCTTGTGAAGGTGTGTGAGGTGCCTTACCCTCACACCCTGGTTCATGCAATGTATGGGTGCCTGGCACTCACACCCCGTTTCATGGCACTTAAGGGGTGTCCGGCCCACACACCCCGGGTCATGGCACTGATGAGGTGCCCGGCCCTCACACCCCTAGCCATGGCACTGAAGGTTTCCCCGGCCCTCAAACCCCTGGTCATGTACCTAAAGTGATGCCCGGCTCTCACTCCCCGATTTATGGAACTGGAAGGGTGCCCGGCACTCACACCCCGGGCCATGGTGCTGGAGGGGTGTCAGGCCTGACACACCCGGGTCATTACACTGAAGGGGTGCCCGGCCCTCACACCCCAGGCCATGGTGCTGGAGGGGTGCCCGTCCCTCACACCCCAGGTCATGTCACTGAAAGGGTGCCCGGCCCTCACACCCCGGGTCATGTCACTGAAGGGGTGCCCAGCTCTCACACTACGGGTCATGGCACTGAAGGGGTGCCTGGCCCTCACACCCTGGGTCATGTCACTGAAGGGGTGTCCAGCTCTCACACCCCGGGTTGTGCTGGAGGGGTGCCCGGCCCTCATACCCAGGGTCATGTCACTGAAAGGGTGCCCGGCCCTCACACCCCGATCCAGACACTGAAGGGGTGCCTGGCCCTCACACCCCGGGTCATGCACTGAAGGGGTGCCCACACACCCCGGGTCATGGTGCTGAAGGGGTGCCTGGCCCTCACACCCCCGTGTCATGGTGCTGGATGGGCCCAGCCTACATCCCAGGTCATGTCACAAAGGTACCCGCCTCACACCCGGGTCATGTCACTGAAGGTGTACGCCATGACACCTGGTCATGGACCTAAAGCGGTGCCTGACCTCACACCCCGGGTCATGGAGTTGAAGCGGTTCCCAGCCCTCACACCCCGGGTCATGGTACTGATGGGGTGCCCGGCCTCACACCCTGATTCTGGCACTGAATCGAGCCCGGCCCTAACACCCTGGGTCATGGGCTGAAGGGTGCGCAGCCTCACACCCCATTCATTTCACTGAAGAGGTGCCCGACCACACCCAGGTCATGTGAAGGGGTACCCGGCCCTCACCCCCAGTTCGGCACTGTAGGGGTGCCCGGCCTCACACCCCGTCCCATGGCACTGGACGGGTGCCTGGCCCTCACACCCCGGGTCATGGCACTGAAGGGGTGCCTGGCCTCACTTCCCGGGTCATGGTGCTGGAGGGTGCCCGGCCTTCACACCCCGGTCATGTGACTAAAGGTGCCCGGCCCCCACCCCGGTCATGGCACTGAAGGGGTGCCTGGCCTCACTTCCGGTCATGGCACTGAAGGGGTGCCTGTCCTCACACCCCGGTCATGGTGCTGAAGGGGTTCCCGTCCCTCACACCCCGGGCTGTGCACTGAAGGTGTGCCCAAACCTCACACCCAGGTCATGGTGCTGGAGGTGTGCCCGAACCTCACACCCCGGGTCATGTCACTGAAAGGGTGCCCGGCTCCCACACACGCGGGTCTTGTCACTGAAGGGGTGCCCAGCCTCACACTCCGGTTCATGGCACTGAAGGGTGCTAGCCCTCACACCCGTGTGATGGTGCTGAAGGTGCCAGGCTCTACACCCCGGGTCATGTGAAGGGTGCCCGGCCCTCACACCCCGTTCATAACACTGTGATGCACTGCCCCCACACCCCTGTTTCATGTCACTGAAGGTGCCGGACCCTAAAACCACGGTTCATGTCACTTATGGGGTGCCAGGCCTCACACTCCGGGTCATGGTGCTGAGGGGTGCCCAGCCCTGACACCTGGTCTTGTGAAGAGGTGCCCCCACCTCACACCCCTGCTTCAAAGCAATGTATGGGTGCCCGCCACTACACCCTTGGTCATGTCACTGAAGGGGTGCCCAGCCCTCACACCCCGGGTCATGGCACTGAAGGGGAGCCCGGCTCACACCCCGGGTCATGGCACTGAAGGGGTGCCCTGCCTCACCCCCGGGTCATGGTGCTTGATGGGTGCCCGGCCTCACACCCCTGGCCATGGCACTAAGTTTTGCCCGGCCTCACACCCCTGGTCATGTACTCCAAGTGGTCCCCGGCCCTCACACCCCGGGTCATAGCACTAAAGGGGTGCCCGGCCTCATACCCCGGGTCAGTGCTGGAGGGTGCCTGCCCTCACACCCGGGTCATGTCACTGAAAGGGTAAACGGCCCTTACACCCCGGGTCATGTCCTGAAGGGGTGCCCCCTCACACCCCAGGTCATAGCACTAAAGTGCCTGGCCCTCATACCCTGGGTCATGGTGCTGGAGGTGTGCCCGGCCTCACACCCCGGGTCATGTCACTGAAAGGGTAAACGGCCTCACACCCGGGTCATGTCCCTGAAGGGGTGCCCGGCCGTCATACCCTGGTTCATGGCACTGAAAGGGTAAACGGCCTCACACCCCGGGTCATGTCCTGAAGGGGTGCCTGGCCGTCATACCCCGGGTCATGGCACTGGGGTGCCTGGCCTCATACCCCGGGTCATGGACCTGGGATGCCTGGCCCTCACCCCGGTTCATAACACTGTAGGGGTGCCCTGCCCCACACCCGTTTCCATGTCACCAAAGGCCTGGCCCTAAAACCCTGGTTCATGTCACATGGGGTGCCCGCCCTCACACCCCGTTCATAACACTGTAGGGGTGTCCTTCCCCACACCCTGTTTCATGACACTGAGGCGTGCTCACACCCCAGGCCATGGTGCTGAGGGGTGCCTGGCCTCACACCCGGGCCATGTCACTGAAAGGTGCCTGACCCTCACACCCTGGGCCATGGTGCTGGAGGGGTGCCGGCCCTCACATACCGGGTCATGGAGATGAAGGTGCCCGACATCACACCGCTATTCATGGCACTGAACGGGTGCCCAGTCCTCACCCTTGGTCATGTCACTGAAGGGTGCCCAGCCCTCACATCCCGGGTCATAGCACTGAAGGGGAGCCCGGCCTCACACCTGCAAGTGAGTGCTGAAGGTGCCTGGCCCTCACACCCTGGGTCATGTCCCTAAGGTGCCTGGCCTCACACCCAGGGTCATGGCTGAAGGGTGCCCGGCCCCACACCCGGGTCATGTCACTGAAAGGGTGCCCGGCCTCACACTCCGGTCATGTCACTGAAGGGTGCCCGGCCCTCACACCCCGGGTCATGTCATTCATTGCCGGTGCCTGGCCCTCACACCCCAAGGCTTGCGGCACTGATGAGGTGCTGGCCTCACACCCCTGGCTATAGGCAATTGAAGGGTTTGCCTGGCCCTCACACCCCCTGGTCATGTACCTGAAGTGGTGCAAGGCCCTCACACCCCCCGGTCGTAGCACTAAAGGTGCCTGGCCCTCACACCCCAGTTCATGTCACTGAAGTGTTCCGGCCCTCACACCCCTGGGTCATGGCATTGATGAGGTGCTGGCCCTCACCCCTGGCCATGGCACTGAAGGTTTGCTGGCCCTCACCCTGGTCATGTGGCACCTGGGAAGTGGTGCCGGGGCCCTCACACCCCTGATTCTGGCACTTCGAAATCAGAGCCCGGCCTCAATATTCTCGGTAATGGTGCTGAAGGTGCTCTGGCACCACCCCGGCTCATGGCACCGAAGGTGTCCGCCCCCGACGCCCTGGGTCAGGTCACTGGTGCCCGGCTCACACCGGGTCATGGCACTGAGCGTGGTGCCTGCCGTTCACCCTGGCCATGGCACTGAAGGTATGCCCGGCCCTCACACCCCTGGCCATAGAGCTAAATCATGCCCGGCCCCTCACCCCTGGCTCATGGTGCACTGAAGGAGGGAATCGCCTCACTCCCGGGTCATGGCACTGAAGGAGGGACTGCCCCCGCCACCCCGGGTCAAGGCACTTGGGTTATGCCTGGCCCTCACACCCAGGTCATAGAGCTAAACGAGTGCCTGGCTCACCCCCTGGTCATATCATTAAGGTGTCGTCCTCACACCCAGGGGTCATATCACTGAAAAATGCCCGGCCCTCACACCCCTGGCCAGCTCTGAAGGTGCCTGGCCTCATACCCCTGGGTCATGGCACTGAAAAAGGTGCCCGGCCCTCACACCCCGTGTCATGTAGCGGGTGACCGCCTCACACTCTGGTCTATAGCTCTAGGGGTGCCCGCCCTCACACCCTGTTTCATGGCAAGCCCGGCCCTGCATCTGGCACTGCCCTGACGCCCAGGGTCATGTCACTGAAGGGGTGCCCGGCCCTCACACCCTTATTCATGGCACTGAAGGGGTGACCGGCCCTCACACCCCGGTTCATAGCACTGTAGGGGTGCCCGGCCTTCACACCGCGATTCATGGCACTGAAAGGGTGCCCGGCCCTCACACCCCGGTTCATGACACCGAAGGGGTGCCCGGCCCTCACACTCCGGGTCATGGTGCTGGAGGTGTGCCCGGCCCTCACACCCTGGGTCATGTCACTAAAGGGGTTCCCGGTCCTCACACCCCGGGTCATGTCACTGAAGGGGTTCATGGTCCTCACACCCCGGGTCATGGACCTAAAGGGTTGCCCGGCCCTGACGCCCCGGGTCATGTAACTGAAGGGGTGCCCGGCCCTCACACCCCTATTCATGGCACTGAAGGGGTGCACGGCCCTCACACCCCGGATCACAGCACTGTAGGGGTGGCCGGCCTTCACACCCCGTTTCATCGCACTGAAAGGGTGCCCGGCCCTCACACCCCGTTTCATGACACTGAAAGTGTGCCCGGCCCTCACACCCTGGGTCATGGCACTGAAAGGGTGAACGGCCCTCACACCCCGGGTCATGGACCTAAAGGGGTGCCCGGCCCTCACACCACGGATCATGGGGTTGACGCGGTTCCCGGCCCTCACACCCCGGATCATGGTGCTAGAGAATGCCCGGCCCTCACACCCCGGGTCATGTCACTGAAGGGGTGCCCGGCCCTCACACCCCGGGTCACGGCACTGAAGGGGTGCCTGGCCCTCACACCCCGGGTCATGGTGCTGAAGGGGTGCCCGGCTTTCACACCCCGATTCATGGCACTGAAAGGGTCCCCGGCCCTAACACGCCGGGTCATGGCACTTAAAGGGTGCACGGCCCTCACACCCCGGGTCATGGACCTAAAGGGGTGTCTGGCCCTCACACCACGGATCATGGGGTTGAAGCGGTTCCCGGCCCTTACACCCCGGGTCATGGTGCTGGAGGGGTGCCCGGCCCTCACACCCCGGTTCATGTCACTGAAGGGGTGCCCGGCCCTCACACCCCGGGTCATGGCACTAAAGGGGTGCCTGGCCCTCACACCCCGGGTCATGGTGCTGAGGGGTGCCCGGCCCTCACACCCCTGAGCCCTGGCACTGAAGGGGTGCCTGGCCCTCACAGCCTGGGTCATGGTGCTGGAGGTGTGCCCTGAACCTCACCCGGGTCATGTCACAGTGTGCTCCGAACTACACCCTGGGTCATGGTGCTGATGGGGTTCCCGGCCCTCACACCCTGACATTCTGGCACTGAAATCGAGCCCGGCCATAACACTCTGGGTAATGGTGCTGAAGGGGTGCCCGCCCTCAGACTCTGATTCATTCTCACTGGAGTGGTGCTGACCTCACACCCTGGGTCAGCGTGAAGGTGCCTGGCCCTCACACCCCAGTTCGCAAGCACTGTAGGGGTGCCCGGACCTCACACCCCGTTTAATGGCACTGAAAGGGTGCCGGGCCCTCACACCCCGATTCATGACACTGAAGGGGTGCCCGGCCCTCACACCCCGGGTCATGGCACTGGAAGGGGTGCACGGCCCTCACACCCCAGGTCATGGACCTAAAGGGGTGCCCAGACCTCACACCACGGGTCATGGGGTTGAAACGGTTCCCGGCCCTCACACCCCGGGTCATGGTGGTGGAGGGGTGCCCGTCCCTCACACCCAGGGTCATGGCACTGCAGGGGTGCCTGGCCCTCACACCCCGGGTCATGGTGCTGAAGGGATGCTCGGCTTTCACACCCCGATTCATGGCACTGAAAAGGTCCCCGATCCTCAAACCCCGGGTCATGGTGTCTGAGGGGTGCCCGGCCCTCACACCCCGGGTCATGTCACTAAAGGGGTGCCCGGCCCTCACACCCCGGGTCATGTCATTGAAGGTGTGCACGAACCTCACACCCCGGGTCTTGGTGCTGGAGGTGTGCCCGAACCTCACACCACGGGTCATGTCATTGAAGGTGTGCCCGAACCTCACACCCCGGGTTATGGTGCTGATGGGGTGCCCGGCCCTCACACCCCTGTTCTTGGCACTGAAATCGAGCCCGGCCCTAACACCCTGGATCATGGTGCTGAAGGGGTGCCCCAGTCTCACACCTCAAGGTCATGGCACTGGAAGGTGTGCTCTGAACCTCACACCCTGGCCATGGTGCTGGAGGTGTGCCTGAACCTCACACCCTGGTCGTCACTGAAAGGGTGTCAGGACCCTCAAACCCTGGGTCATGTCATTGAAGGTGCCTGGCCTCACACCCCGGGTCATGGCACTGAAGGGGTTCCCCAGCCCTCACACCCTGGGTCATGGTGCAGGGGTGCCCGGCCCTCACACCCCGGGTCATGACACTGAAGGGTTCCTGGCCTCACACCCGGGTCATTGTGCTGAGGGTGCCCTGGCCCTCATCCTGGTCATGGTGCTGGAGGGGTGCCCGGCTCTCACACCCCGGGGCATGTCACTGAAAGGGTGCCCGGCCATCATCCCGGGTTATGTCAATGAAGGGGTGCCCAGCTCTCACACCCCCGGTGATTTCACTGAAGGGGTGCCTGTTCCTCACACCCCGGGTCATGGTGCTAATGGGGTGCCTGGCCCTTACACCCCGGGTCATGTGAAGAGGTGCCCGGCTCTCACACCCCGGTTCATAATACTGTAGGGGTGCCCTGCCCCCACACCCCGGCTCATGTCACTTATGGGGTGCCCGGCGCTCACACCCCGGGTCATGGTGCTGGAGGGGTGCCCGGCCCTGACACCCCGGTTCAAGTGAAGGGGTGCCCGGAACACACACCCTTTTTCAAAGCACTGTATGGGTGCCTGGCACTCACACCCCGGGTCATGGCACTGAAGGGGTGACTGGCCCTCACACCCCGGGTCATAGTGCTGAAGGGGTTCCCGGCTTTCACACCCCGATTCATGGCACTGAAGGGGTGCCCGGCCCTCACACCTCGGGTCATGGTGCCTGAGGGGTGCCCGGCCCTCACACCCCGGGTCATGGGGTTGAAGCGGTTCCCGGCCATCACACCCCGGGTCATGGTGCTGATGGGGTGCCCGGCCCTCACACCCCGATTCTTGGCACTGAAATCGAGCCCGGCCCTAACACTCTGGGTAATGGTGCTGAAGGGGTGCCTGGCACTCACACCCCGGCTCATGGCACTGAAGGGGTGTCCGGCCCTGACGCCCTGGGTCATGTCACTGAAGGGGTGCCCGGCCCTCACACCCCGGGTCATGGCACTGAAGCGGTGCCCGGCCGTCACACCCCTGGCCATGGCACTGAAGGTATGCCCGGCCCTCACACCCCTCGTCATAGAGCTAAACGAGTGCCCGGCCCTCACCCCCCGGGTCATGGCACTGAAGGAGGGACCGGCCCTCACACCCCGGGTCATGGCACTGAAGGTATGCCCGTTCCTCAAGCACCTGTGGTCATAGAGCTAAACGAGTGCCCGCCTTCACCCCCGGGGCATATCATTGAAGGTGCCCGTCCTCACACCCAATTTCATCACTGAAAAATGCCCGGCCCTCACACCCTGGTCATAGCTCTGAAGGCGTGCTCCAGCCTCATACCTCCCGGGTCATGGCACTGAAAAAGGTGCCTGGCCCTCACACCTGTGTCATGTGAAGGTCCCGGCCCTCACACTCTGGTTCATAGTTTCAGGTGCCCGGCCCTCACACCCCGTTTCATGGCACTAAAGGGACTGGCCCTCGCATCCCGGCTCATGGCACTGAAGGGTTGCCCGCCCCTGACACTCCGGGTCATGGTGCTGGAGGCCCGGCCTCACCCTGGGTCTTGTCACTAAAGGTGACCCGCCCTCACACCCCGGGTCATGTCACTAAAGGGTTCACGGCCTCACACCCCGGGTCATGGACCTAAGGTGCATGGCCTCACACCCCGGGTCATGGACCTAAGGGTTGCCCGGCCCTGACGCCCCGGGTTATGTCACTGAAGGTGCCCGGCCTCACACCCCGGTTCACAGCACTGTAGGGTGCCCGGCCTTCACACCCCGTTTCAAGACTGAAAGGGTGCCCGGCCTCACACCACGTTTCATGACACTGAAAGGGTGCCCGCCTCACACCACGGACTACGGGGTTGACGGGTTCCCGGCCCTCACACCCCGGGTCATGGTGCTGGAGGGTGCCTGGCCCTCACACCCGGGTCACGTGGCTGAAGGGGTGCTTGGCCCTCACACCGGGTCATGGTGCTGAAGGGGTGCCCGGCTTTCACACCCCTGATTCATGGCACCTTAAAGGGTCCCCAGCCCTCACACCCCGGGTCATGGCACTTAAAGGGGTGCACGGCCCCACACCCCGGGTCATGGACCTGGGGGTGCCCGCCTCACACCACGGATCATGGGGTTGAAGCAGTTCCGGCCCTACACCCCGGGTCATGGTGCTGGAGGTGCCTGGCCTCACACCCCGGTTCATGTCACTGAAGGTGCCCGGCCTCAACCCCGGGTCATGGCACTGAAGGGTGCCTGGCCCTCACACCCCGGGTCATGGTGCTGAAGGGGTTCCCGGCTCACACCCCTGATTCCTGGCACTGAAGGGGTGCCCGCCTCACACCTCGGTCATGGTGCCTGAGGGGTGCCGGCCCTCACACCCCGGGTCATGGGGTTGAAGTGTTCCCTGCCATCACACCCAGGGTCATGGTGCTGATGGGGTTCCCGGCCCTCACACCCTGATTCTGGCACTGAAATCGAACCCGGCCCTAACACTCTGCATGGTGCTGAAGGGTGCCTGGCCCTCACACCCCTGATTCCATTTCACTGAAGTGGTGCCGGACCTCACACCCCCTGGTCATGTGAAGGGGTGCCTGGCCCTCACACCCCAGTTCATAGCACTGTAGGGGTGCCGGACCACACCCTGCTCATGGCACTGAAAGGGTGCCGGGCCCACCCGGTTCATGACACTGAGAGGGTGCCAGCCTCACACCCTGGGTCATGGCACTGCAGGGGTGCCTGGCCCTCACACCGGGTCATGGTGCTGAAGGGATGCTCGGCTTACACCTCGATTCATGGCACTGAAAAGCACTCGACTCAAACCCGGGTCATGGTGTCTGAGGGTGCCCGGCCCTCACACCCTGGGTCATGTCACCAAGGTGCCCAGCCTCACACCCCCGGTCATGTCATTGAAGGCCCAACCTCACAGCCCGGTCATGGTGTTGGAGGTGTGCCCGAACCTCACACCCCGGGTCATGTCATTGAAGGTGTGCCCGAACCACACCCGGGTTATGGGGCTGATGGGGTGCCCGCCCTCACACCCCGGTTCTGGCACTGAAATCGAGCCCGGCCCTAACACCCTGGATCATGGTGCTGAAGGGGTTTCGTCCCTCACACCCGGGTCATGGCACTGAAGGTGTGCCCAAACCTCACACCCCGGGTCATGGTGCTGGAGGTGTGCCAGACCTCACACGGGTCATGTCACTGAAAGGTGTCCGGCCCTCAAACCCCAGGTCATGTCATTGAAGGGTGCCCAGCCCTCACACCCCAGGTCATGGCACTGAAGGGTTCGGCCCTCACCCCAGGTCATGGTGCTGGAGGGTGCCAGCCTCACACCCCAGGTCATGACACTGAAGGGTTCCCAGCCCTCACCCCGGTCATGGTGTGAAAGGTGCCCGGCCCTCATCCCGGGTCATGGTGCTGGAGGGTGCCGCCCTCACTCCCCAGGTCATTTCACTGAAAAAGTGCCCGGCCCTCATCCGCGTTATGTCAATGAAGGGTGCCCAGCTCTCCACCCCGGTGATTTCACTGAAGGGTGCCTGGCCTCACACCCCGGTCATGGTACTGAAGGGTGCCCGCCTCACACGGTCATGGTGCTAATGGTGCGTTCCACCCCCGGGTCATGTGAAGAGTGCCCAGCCCTCACACCTCGGTTCATAATACTGTAGGGCCTGCCCCCCACCACCCCGCTCATGTCACTTATGGGGTGCGGCGCTCACCCGGGTCATGGTGCTGGAGGGGTGCCCAGCCCTGACACCCCGGGTCAAGTGAAGGGGTGCCCGGACCACACACCCTTTTTCAAAGCTCTGTATGGGTGCCTGGCACTCACGACCCGGGTCATGGCACTGAAGGGGTGCCTGGCCCTCACACCCGGGATCATGGTGGTGAAGGGGTTCCCGGCTTTCACACCCCGATTCATGGCACTGAAGGGGTGCCCGGCCCTCACACCTCGGGTCATGGTGCCTGAGGGGTGCCCGGCCCTCACACCCCGGGTCATAGGGTTGAAGCGGTTCCTGGCAATCACACCCCGGGTCATGGTGCTGATGGGGTGACCGGCCCTCACACCCCGATTCTTCGCACTGAAATCGAGCCCGGCCCTAACACTGTGGGTAATGGTGCTGAAGGGGTGCCTGGGCACTCACACCCCGGCTCATGGCACTGAAGGGGTGTCCGGCCCTGACGCACTGGGTCATGTCACTGAAGGGGTGCCCGGCCTTCACACCCCGGGTCATGGCACTGAAGCAGTGCCCGGCCGTCACACCCCTGGCCATGGCACTGAAGGTATGCCCGGCCCTCACACCCCTGGTCATAGAGCTAAACGAGTGCCCGGCCCTCACCCCCCGGGTCATGGCACTGAAGGAGGGACCGGCCCTCACACCCCGGGTCATGGCACTGAACGAGTGACCGGCCCTCACATCCCGGGTCATGGCACTGAAGGTATGCCCGTTCCTCACACCCGTGGTCATAGAGCTAAACGAGTGCCCGGCCCTCACGCCCCGGGTCATATCATTGAAGGGGTGCCCGTCCCTCACACCCAGGGTCATATCACTGAAAAAATGCCCGGCCCTCACACCCAGGGTTATAGCTCTGAAGGCGTGCCCAGCCCTCATACCCCGGGTCAT
Organism: Homarus americanus; assembly: GCF_018991925.1. Lineage (NCBI taxonomy): Eukaryota > Metazoa > Arthropoda > Malacostraca > Decapoda > Nephropidae > Homarus > Homarus americanus. The sequence continues at coordinate 27,926 of NW_024736319.1, forward strand.
GGCACTGAAAAGGTGCCCGGCCCTCACACCCCGTGTCATGTGAAGGGGTGCCCGGCCCTCACACTCTGGTTCATAGCTCTGTAGGGGTGCCCGGCCCTCACACCCCGTTTCATGGCACTAAAGGGGTGCCCGGCACTCACATCCCGGCTCATGGCACTGAAGGGTTGCCTGGCCCTGACGCCCAGGGTCATGTCACTGAAGGGGTGCCCGGCCCTCACACCCCTATTCATGGCACTGAAGGGGTGACCGGCCCTCACAACCCGGTTCACAGCACTGTAGGGGTGCCCGGCCTTCACACCCCGTTTCATCGCACTGAAAGGGGGCCCGGCCCTCACACCCCGTTTCATGACACTGAAAGGGTGCCCGGCCCTCACACCCCGGGTCATGGCACTGAAAGGGTGCACGGCCCTCACACCCCGGGTCATGGACCTAAATGGGTGCCCGGCCCTCACCCCGTTCCGCCCGCACTGAAAGGTGCCCGGCCCTCACACCACGGATCATGGGGTTGACGCGGTTCCCGGCCCTCACACCCCGGATCATGGTGCTAGAGAATGCCCGGCCCTCACACCCCGGGTCATGTCACTGAAGGGGTGCCCGGCCCTCACACCCCGGGTCACGGCACTGAAGGGGTGCCTGGCCCTCACACCCCGGGTCATGGTGCTGAAGGGGTGCCCGGCTTTCACACCCCGATTCATGGCACTGAAAGGGTCCCCTTCCCTCACACCCAGGGTCATGGCACTTAAAGGGTGCACGGCCCTCACACCCCGGGTCATGGACCTAAAGGGGTGTCCGACCCTCACACCACGGATCATGGGGTTGAAGCGGTTCCCGGCTAATAAACCCCGGGTCAGGGTGCTGGAGGGGTGCCCGGCCCTCACACCCCAGTTCATGTCACTGAAGGGGTGCCCGGCCCTCACACCCCGGGTCATGGCACTGAAGGGGTGCCTGGCCCTCACACCCCTGGTCATGGTGCTGAAGGGGTTCCCGGCTTTCACACCCCGATTCCTGGCACTGAAGGGGTGCCCGGCCCTCACACCTCGGGTCATGGTGCCTGAGGGGTGCCCGGCCCTCACACCCCGGGTCATGGGGTTGAAGCGGTTCCCTGCCATCACACCCCGGGTCATGGTGCTGATGGGGTTCCTGGCCCTCACACCCCGATTCTTGGCACTGAAATCGAGCCCGGCCATAACACTCTGGGTAATGGTGCTGAAGGGGTGCCCGGCCCTCACACCCCGATTCATTTCACTGAAGTGGTGCCGGACCCTCACACCCCGGATCATGTGAAGGGGTGCCCGGCCCTCACACCCCAGTTCGCAGCACTGTAGGGGTGCCCGGACCTCACACCCCGTTTCATGGCACTGAAAGGGTGCCGGGCCCTCACACCCCGGCTCATGACACTGAAGGGGTGCCCGGCCCTCACACCCCGGGTCATGGCACTCAAGGGGTGCCTGGCCCTCACACCCCGGGTCATGGTGCTGAAGGGATGCTCGGCTTTCACACCACGGGTCATGGGGTTGAAACGGTTCCCGGCCCTCACAACCCGGGTCATGGTGGTGGAGGGGTGCCCGTCCCTCACACCCAGGGTCATGGCACTGCAGGGGTGCCTGGCCCTCACACCCCGGGTCATGGTGCTGACGGGATGCTCGGCTTTCACACCCCGATTCATGGCACTGAAAAGGTCCCCGACCCTCAAAACCCCGGTCATGGTGTCTGAGGGGTGCCCGGCCCTCACACCCCGGGTCATGTCACTAAAGGGGTGCCCGGCCCTCACACCCCGGGTCATGTCATTGAAGGTGTGCCCGAACCTCACACCCCGGGTCATGGTGCTGCAGGTGTGCCCGAACCTCACACCCCGGGTCATGTCATTGAAGGTGTGCCCGAACCTCACAAGCCGGGTTATGGTGCTGATGGGGTGCCCGGCCCTCACACCCCGGTTCTTGGCACTGAAATCGAGCCCGGCCCTAACACAGTGGATCATGGTGCTGAAGGGGTGCCCGGCAAAAACACCCCGGGTCATGGCACTGAAGGTGTGCCCGAACCTCACACCCCGGGTCATGGTGCTGGAGGTGTGCCCGAACCTCACACCCCGGGTCATGTCACTGAAAGGGTGTCCGGCCCTCAAACCCCGGGTCATGTCATTGAAGGGGTGCCCGGCCCTCACACCCCGGGCCATGGCACTGAAGGGGTTCCCGGCCCTCACACCCCGGGTCATGGTGCTGGAGGGGTGCCCGGCCCTCACACCCCGGGTCATGACACTGAAGGGGTTCCCGGCCCTCACACCCCGGTTCATTGTGCTGGAGGGGTGCCCGGCCCTCACACCCCGGGTCATGACACTGAAAGGGTCCCCGGCCTCCCACCTCGGGTCATGGTGCCTGAGGGTGCCTGGCCCTCACACCCCAGGTCATGGGGTTGAAGCGGTGCCCGGCCCTCACACCCCGATTCTTGGCACTGAAATGAGGCCCGGCCCTAACACTCTGGGTATTGGTGCTGAAGGGGTGCCTGGCACTCACACCCCGGGTCATGGCACTGAAGCCTACCGTCCACACCCTGGCCGCAGCACTGAAGGTATGCCCGGCCCTACACCTCGTCATAGAGCTAAACAGGTGCCCGGCCTCACACCCGGGTCATGGCACTGAAGGAGGACCCGGCCCTCACACCCCGGGTCATGGCACTGAACCAGTGACCGGCCCTCACCCAGGTCATATCAATGAAGGTGCCGTCCCTCACACCAGGGTCATATCACTGAAAAATGCCGGCCTCCACACGGGTCATAGCTCTGAAGGCGTGCCAGCCCTCACCCGGGTCATTGCACTGAAATGGTGCCCGGCCTCACACCCATGTCATGTGAAGGGGTGCCCAGCCTCACACTCTGGTTCATATAGCTCTGTAGGGGCCCGGCCTCACACCCCGTTTCATGGCACTAAAGGGGTGCCGGCCCTCACATCCCGGCCTCATGGCACTGAAGGGGTGCCCAGCCCTGACGCCCAGGGTCATGTCACTGAAGGGTGCCCGCCCTCACACCCCTATTCATGGTGAAGGGGTGACCGGCTCTAGCCAGTTCATAGCACTGAGGGGTGCCGGCCTTCCACATGATTCAGGTCACTGGAAAGGGTGCCCGGCCCTCACACCCCGGTACATGACACTGAAGGGGTGCCCGCCCTCCTCCAGGTGGTGCTGGAGGGTGCCAGCCCTCACACCCTGGGTCATGTCACTAAAGGGGTGACCCGCCCTCACACCCAGGTCATGTCACTGAAGGGTTCACAGCCCACACCCCCAGTTCATGGACCTAAGGTGCATAGCCCTCACACCCGGGTCATGTCACTGAAGGAGTGCCCGGCCCTCACACCTATTCATGCCACTGAAGGGTTGCCCTCACAGTTCACAGTACTGTAGGGGTGCCCGGCCTTCACACCCCGTTTCAGCACTGAAAGGTGCCCCGCCCTCCCCCGTTTCATGACACTGAAAAGGGTGCCATCTCCCCCAGGTCATGGCACTGAAAGGGTGCAACCCTCACCCCGGGTCATGGACCTAAAGGGGTGCCAGCCTCCACACCACTGATCATGGGGTTGACGCGGTTCCCGGCTCTCACACCCTGGGTCATGGTGCTGGAGGATGCCAGCCCTCACACGGGTCATGTCTCTGAAGGGTGCCAGCCCTCACACCACGGATCATGGGGTTGACGGTTCCCAGCCCTACACCCCGGGTCATGGTGCTGGAGGTGCCAGCCCTCCACCCAGTTCATGTCACTGAAGGGTGCCGGCCTCCACACGGGTCATGGCACTGAAGGGTGCCTGGCCCTCACACCCCAGGTCATGGTGCTGAAGGGTTCAGCTTTACCCAGGTCATGTCACTAAGGGGTGCCAGCCCTCACACCCCAGGTCATGTCATTGAAGGTGTGCCCAGACCTCACACCCCTGGTCATGTCACTGAAGGTGTGCCCGAACCTCACCCCGGGTCATAGCACTTAAGGTGTGCCCAGACCTCACACCCGGGTCATGGTGCTGGAGGTGTGCCCGAACCTCACACCAGGCTCATGTCACTGAAGAAAGGGTCATCGTCCTCAAACCCCAGGTCATGTCATTGAAGGGGTGCCCAGCCTCACACCCGGGTCATGGCACTAAGTGGTTCCAGCCACACCCAGGTCATGGGCTGGAGGGTGCCAGCCCTCCACACCCCAGGTCATGACACTGAAGGGTTCCCGGCCCTCATCCAGGTTATGTCAATGAAGGGTGCCCAGCTCTCACACCCAGGCATGGTACTGAAGGGTGCCCGCCCTCACCCCGGGTCATGGTGCTAATGGTGCCTGGCCCTACACCCAGGTCATGTGAAGAGCTTGGCCCACACCCCAGTTCATAACACTGTAGGTGCCTGCCCCACACCCAGCTCATGTCATATGGGGTGCCCAGCGCTCACACCCGGGTCATGGTGCTGGAGAGGTGCCCGGCCCTCCACCCCGGGTCATGTTATAAAGGGTGCCGGCCCATCCCGGTCATGGTGCTGGAGGTGTGGCCCTCCACCCCGGGTCATGTCACAGAAAGGGTGCCGGCCCTCATCCGGGTTATGTCAATGAAGGGGTGCCCAGCTCTCACACCCCGGTGATTTCACTGAAGGGTGCCTGGCCCTCCACCCAGGTCATGGTACTGAAGGTGCCCGCCCTCACACCCCAGGTCATGGTGCTAATGGGGTGCCTGGCCCCTACACCCCGGATCATGTGGAGGTGCCGGCCCTCACACCCCGGTTCATAACACTGTAGGGGTGCCCTGCCCCCACACCCCGGCTCATGTCCTTGTGGGTGCCCGGCGCTCACACCCGGGTCATGGTGCTGGAGGTGCAGCCCTGACACCCAGGTCAAGTGAAGGGGTGCCGGACCACACACCCTTTTCAAGCACTGTGTGGGTGCCTGCTCACACCCAGGTCAAGAGCACTGAAGGGGTGCCTGGCCTCACACCCCAGGTCATGGTGCTGAAGGGTTCCAGCTTTCACACCGATTCATGGCACTGAAGGGTGCCCGCCCTCACACCTCCGGGTCATGGTGCCTGAGGGGTGCCCAGCCCTCACAACCCGGGTCATGGGGTTGAAGCAGTTACCAACCACCCCGGGTCATGACACTGAAGGGGTTCCAGCCTCATCCCGGGTTATGTCAATGAAGGGTGCCCAGTTCTCACCAGGTGTTTCACTGAAGGAGTGACCGGCCCTCACACCCCGGGTCATGGTGCTGAAGGGGTTCCCGGCTTTCACACCCAGATTCATGGCACTGAAGGGGTGCCCGGCCCTCACACCTCGGGTCATGGTGCCTGAGGGGTGCCCGGCCCTCACACCCCGGGTCATAGGGTTAAAGCGGTTCCCGGCCATCACACCCCGGGTCATGGTGCTGATGGGGTGCCCGGCCCTCACACCCCGATTCTTCGCACTATAATCGAGCCCGGCCCTAACACTCTGGGTAATGGTGCTGAAGGGGTGCCTGGCACTCACACCCCGGCTCATGGCACTGAAGGGGTGTCCGGCCCTGACGCCTTGGGTCATGTCACTGAAGGGGTGCCCGGCCTTCACACCCCCGGGTCATGGCACTGAAGCGGTGCCCGGCCGTCACACCCCGGGCCATGGCACTGAAGGTATGCCCAGCCCTCACACCCCTCGTCATAGAGCTAAACGAGTGCCCGGCCCTCACCCCCCGGGTCATGGCACTGAAGGAGGGACCGGCCCTCACACCCCGGGTCATGGCACTGAACGAGTGACCGGCCCTCAAACCCCGGGTCATGGCACTGAAGGTATGCCCGTTCCTCACACCCGTGGTCATAGAGCTAAACGAGTGCCCGACCCTCACCCCCCGGGTCATATCATTGAAGGGGTGCCCGTCCCTCACACCCAGGTGTCATATCACTGAAAAAATGCCCGGCCCTCACACCCCGGGTCATAGCTCTTAAGGCGTGCCCAGCCCTCATACCCCGGGTCATGGCACTGAAAAGGTGCCCGGCCCTCACACCCCGTGTCATGTGAAGGGGTGCCCGGCCCTCACACTCTGGTTCATAGCTCTGTAGGGGTGCCCGGCTTTCACACCCCGTTTCATGGCACTAAAGGGGTGCCCGGCCCTCACATCCCGGGTCATGTCATTGAAGATGTGCTCGAACTTCACACCCCGGGTCATGGTGCTGGAAGTGTGCCCGAACCTCACACCCCGGGTTATGGTGCTGTTGGGGTTCCCGGCCCTCACACCCCGGTTCTTGGCACTGAAATCGAGCCCGGCCCTAACACCCTGGATCATGGTGCTGAAGGGTTGCCCGGCCCTGACGCCCAGGGTCATGTCACTGAAGGGGTGCCCGGCCCTCACACCCCTATTCATGGCACTGAAGGGGTGACCGGCCCTCACAACCCGGTTCATAGCACTGTAGGGGTGCCCGGCCTTCACACCGCGATTCATGTCACTGAAATGGTGCCCGGCACTCACACCCCCGTACATGACACTGAAGGGGTGCCCTGCCCTAACACTCTGGGTCATGGTGCTGGAGGGGTGCCCGGCCCTCACACCCACTCCGACACTGAAGGGTTCGCTCTCACACCTTGGGTCATGGTGCTAAAGGTGCCAGCCCTCACACCCAGGTCATGTTACTGAAAGGGTGCCCGGCCCTCATCAGGTCATGGTGTGGAGGGTGCGCCCTCACACCCCTGGTCATGTCACTAAAGGGTGCCCGGCCTCATCCGGGTTATGTCAATGAAGGTGCAGCTCTCCACACCCCGGTGATTTCACTGAAGGTGCCTGGCCCTCACACCCAGGGTCATGGTACTGAAGGGTTCCCCGCCCTCACACCCCAGTCATGGTGCTAATGAGATTGCCTGGCCCTTACACCCCAGGTCATGTAAGTGCAGCCCTCACACCCAGTTCATAACACTGTAGAGGTGCTCTGCCCCCCACACCCGGCTCATGTCACTTATGGGGTGCCAGCCTCACACCCAGGTCATGGTGCTGGAGGGGTGCAGCCTGACTCCCGGGGTCAAGTGAAGGGGTGACCGGACCACACACCTTTCAAAGCACTATATGGGTGCCTGGCACTCACACCCAGTCATTCCACTGAAGGTGCCTGGCCCTCACACCCCGGGTCATGGTGCTGAAGGGGTTCCCAGCTTTCACCCCGATTCATGGCACTGAAGGGGTGCCCGCCTCACACACCTCCGGGTCACATGGTGCCTGAGGTGCAGCCCTCACCCCAGGTCATGGGGTTCAAGCGGTTTCAGGCATCCCACCCAGGTCGCATGGTGCTGATGGGGTGCCCAGCCTTCCTCACCGATTCTTGGCACTGAAATCAGGCCGCCCTAACACTCTGGGTAATGGTGCTGAAGGGTGCCCGGCCCTCACACCCGATTCATTTCACTGAAGTGGTGCAGGAACCTCACACCGCGGGTCATGTGTAGGGTGCCCGGCCCTCACCCCAGTTCGCAGCACTGTAGGGGTGCACCTCACACCCATTCGCCAGCACTGAAAGGGTGCCAGGCCCTCTGGCCGATTCATGACACTGAAGGGTGCCCAGCCCTCACACCCCGGGTCATGGCACTGAAGGGGTGCAGCCCTCACACCCCAGGTCATGGACCAAAAGTGCCCAGCCCTCACACCACCGGGTCATGGGGTTGAAACGGTTCCCCTCACACCCGGGTCATGGTGGTGGAGGGCCCCCCTCACACCCAGGGTCATGGCACTGCAGGGGTGCCTGGCCCTCACACCCAGGTCATGGTGTTGAAGGATGTCGACTCACCCAGTTCACGCTTAAAAGGTCCCCAACCTCAAACCCAGGTCATGGTGTCTGGTGCCCGGCCCTCACCCGGGTCATGTCTCAAAAAGGGGTGGCCCTCACCCCAGGTCATGTCATTGGCGTGCCCAGACCTCCACCCAGGTCATGGTGCTGAGGTGTGTCGAACCTCACACCCGGGTCATGTCATTGAAGGTGTGCCCGGCCCTCACACCCCAGGTCATGGTGCTGGAGGTGCCCAGCCCTCACACCCGGGTCATGTTACTGAAAAGGTGCCCAGCCTCATCCCGGGTCATGGTGCTGGAGGGTGCCTCACACCGGGTCATGTCACTGAAGGGTGCCCGACCCTCATCCCGGGTTATGTCAATAAAGGGGTGCCCAGCTCTCCACCCCGGTGATTTCACTGAAGGGGTGCCTGGCCTCACACCCAGGTCATGGTACTGAAGGTGCCCGCCCTCACACCCCAGGTCGGCACTGAAGGTGCCTGGCCCTCACACCCGGGTCATGGTGCTGAAGGGGTTCCCGGCCCCACACCCGGGTCCTTGGCACTGAAGGGGTGCACAGCCCTCCACCCCAGGTCATGGACCTAAGGGGTGCCCTCCCTCACACCACAGGTCATGGTGTTGAAACGGTTCCAGCCTCCACACCCCGGTCATGGTGCTGAAGGTGTCCGTCCCTCCCGGGTCCATGGCACTGCAGGTGCCTGGCCTCACACCCCCGGTCCATGGTGCTGAAGGATGCTGGGCTTTCACACACACAGATTCATGGCACTGAAAGGTCCCCAACCCTCAAACTCGGGTCATGGTGTCTGGGGGTGCCCGGCTTTCACACCCGGGTCATGTCTCTAAAGGGTGCCGGCCTCACACCCGGGTCATGTCATTGAAGGTGTGCTCGAACTTCACCCCCAGGTCATGGTGCTGAAGTGTCCGAACCTCACACCCCAGGGTCATGTCACTGAAAGGTGTCGCCCCTCAAACCCCGGGTCATCTCATTGAAGAGGTGCCCTGACCCTCCACCAGGTCCATGGCACTGAAGGGTTCAGCCCTCACACCCCGGGTTATGGTGCTGTTGGGGTTCGGCCCTCACACCCGGTTCTTGGCACTGAAATCAGGCCCGGCCCTCACACCCCGGGCCATGGCACTGAAGGGGTTCCCGGCCCTCACACCCCGGGTCATGGTGCTGGAGGGGTGCCCGGCCCTCACACCCCGGGTCATGACACTGAAGGGGTTCCCGGCCCTCACACCCCGGTTCATTGTGCTGGAGGGGTGCCCGGCCCTCACACCCCGGGTCATGACACTGAAAGGGTCCCCGGCCCTCACACCCCGGGTCATGGCACTTAAAGGGTGCACGGCCCTCACACCCCGGGTCATGGACCTAAAGGGGTGTCCGGCCCTCACACCACGGATCATGGGGTTGAAAGCGGTTCGCCATTACACCCCGGGTCATAGACAAAAGGGTGCCAGCCTCACACCACAGATCATGGGGTTGAAGCGGTTCCCGGCCCTTACACCCCGGGTAATGGTGCTGGAGGGGTGCCCGGCCCTCACACCCCGGTTCATGTCACTGAAGGGGTGCCCGGCCCTCACACCCCGGGTCATGGCACTGAAGGGGTGCCTGGCCCTCACGCCCCGGGTCATGGTGCTGAAGGGGTTCCCGGCTATCACACCCCGATTCCTGGCACTGAAGGGGTGCCCGGCCCTTACACCTCGGGTCATGGTGCCTGAGGGGTGCCCGGCCCTCACACCCCGGGTCATGGGGTGGAAGCGGTTCCCTGCCATCACACCCCGGGTCATGGTGCTGATGGGGTTCCCGGCCCTCACACCCCGATTCTTGGCACTGAAGTGGTGCCGGACCCTCACACCCCGGGTCATGTGAAGGGGTGCCCGGCCCTCACACCCCAGTTCGCAGCACTGTAGGGGTGCCCGGACCTCACACCCCGTTTCATGGCACTGAAAGGGTGCCGGGCCCTCACACCCCGGTTCATGACACTGAGAGGGTGCCCGGCCCTCACACCCCGGGTCATGGCACTGAAGGTGTGCACGGCCCTCACACCCCAGGTCATGGACCTAAAGGGGTGCCCAGCCCTCACACCACGGGTCATGGGGTTGAAACGGTTCCCGGCCCTTACACCCCGGTCATGGTGGTGGAGGGGTGCCCGTCCCTCACACCCAGGGTCATGTCACTGCAGGGGTGCCTGGCCCTCACACCCCGGATCATGGTGCTGAAGGGATGCTCGGCTTTCACACCCCGATTCATGGCACTGAAAAGGTCCCCAACCCTCAAAACCCGGGTCATGGTGTCTGAGGGGTGCCCGGCCCTCACACCCCGGGTCATGTCACTAAAGGGGTGCCCGGCCCTCACACCCCGGGTCATGTCATTGAAGGTGTGCCCGAACCTCACACCTCGGGTCATGGTGCTGGAGGTGTGCCCGAACCTCACACCCCGGGTCATGTCATTGAAGGTGTGCCCGAACTTCACACCCCGGGTTATGGTGCTGATGGGGTGCCCGGCCCTCACACCCCGGTTCTTGGCACTGAAATCGAGCCCGGCCCTAACACCCTGGATCATGGTGCTGAAGGGGTTCCCAGCCCTCACACCCCGGGTCATGGCACTGAAGGTGTGCCCGAACCTCACACCCCGGGTCATGGCACTGAAAAGGTCCCCGGCCCTCACACCCCGGGTCATGGCACTTAAAGGGTGCACGGCCCTCCCAGGTCATGTCATTGAAGGGGTGCCCAGCCTCACAGGTCATGGCACTGAAGTGGTTCCCACCCTCACCCCAGGTCATGGTGCTGGAGGGTGCCAGCCCTCACCCCGGGTCATGACACTGAAGGGTTTCCACGGCCCTCATCCCGGGTTATGTCAATGAAGGGTGCCCAGCTCTCACACCACCGGTGATTTCTGTAGAGTGCCCGGACCACACCCTTTTCAAAGCACTGTATGGGTGCCTGGCCCTCACCCGGGTCATGGTGCTGGGGTTCAGGCTTTCACACCCGATTCATGGCACTGAAGGGTGCCCGGCCCTCACTTCGGGTCATGGTGCCTGAGCGGTGCCCAGCCCTCCTAGCCCGGTCATGGGGTTGAAGCAGTTACCGGTCATCACACCCCGGGTCATGGTGCTGATGGGTGCGGCCTCACACCCGATTCTTGGCACTGAAATCGGGCCGGCCTATCCTTTCCTGGGTAATGGTGCTGAAGGTGCCCGGCCCTCACACCCCATTCATATCACTGAAGCGGACCCTCACACCCCGGGTCATGTGAAGGGGTGCCCGGCCTCACACCCCAGTTCGCAGCACTGTATGGGTGCCCAGACCTCACACCCCATTTCATGGCACTGAAAGGGTGCCGGGCCCTCACACCCCGGTTCTTGACACTGAAGGGGTGCCCGGCCCTCACATCCCGGGTCATGGCACTGCAGGGGTGCCTGGCCCTCACACCCCAGGTCATGGTACTGAAGGGATGCTAGGCTTTCACACCCGGATTCATGGCACTGAAAAGGTCCCCGACCCTCAAATTCCGGGTCATGGTGTGAGGGTGCCCGCCCTCACACCCTGGGTCATGTCTCTAGCCCTCACACCCAGGTCTGTCATTGAATGCCCGAACTTCACCCGGGTCATGGTGCTGGAGGGTGTGCACTCCACCACCCGGGTTATGGTGCTGTTAGGGTGCCAGCCCTCACACCCAGTTATTGGCACAGAAATCGAGCCCGGCCCTAACACCTGGATCATGATGCTGAAGGGGTGCCCAGCCTCACACCCCCGGGTCATGGCACTGAAGGTGTGCCTGAACCTCACACCCCGGTCATGATGCTGGAGGTGTGCCCGAACCTCACACCCCGGTCATGTCACTGAAGGGTGTCCGGCCCAACCAGGTCATGTCTGAAGGTGTGGCTCACCCAGGTCATGGCACTGGGGTTCCCCCTCACCCCGGTGCTGGGCCACCTCCCCACCCCAGGTCATGACACTAGAGGTCCCAGCCCTCACACCCGGGTCATGGTGCTGGAGGGTGCCGGCCCTACTCCCGGGTCATTTCACTGAAGGGTGCCCTCATCCAGGTTATATCAATGAAGGGTGCCCAGCTCTACCCCCGTGATTTCACTGAAGGTGCCTGGCCCTCACACCCAGGTCATGAGTGAAGGGTGCCCCCCTCACACCCCAGGTCATGGTGCTAATGGGTGCCTGGCCCCACCCAGGTCATGTGAAAAGGTGCCCGGCCTCACCCCAGTTCATAACACTGAAAGGTGCCTGCCCCAGCCCCAGCTCATGTCATATGGGGTGCCGGCGCTCACACCCCGGGTCATGGTGCTGGAGGGTGCCAAACACCCAGGTCAAGGGGGTGCCGGACCACACCACTCAAAGCTCTGTATGGGTGCCTGGCCCTCACCCCCGGGTCATGGTGCTGATGGGGTGCCAGCCCTCACACCCCGTTCTTCGCACTATAATCAGGCCGGCCTTACTCTGGGTAATGGTGCTGAAGGGGTGCCTGGCACTCACACCCCGGCTCATGGCACTGAAGGGGTGTCCGGCCCTCACCCCTGGTCATAGAGCTAAACAAGTGCCAGCCCTCACCCCAGGTCATGGCACTGAAGGAGGGACCAGCCACGGGTCATGGCACTGAAGGGTGACCAGCCTCACACCCCCAGGTCATGGCACTGAAGGTATGCCAGCCCTCACACCCGTGGTCATAGAGGCTAAACAGGTGCCCGGCCCTCACCCCCAGGTCCTATCATTGAAGGGGTGCCCGTCCCTCACACCCGGGTCATATCACTGAAAAAATGCCCAGCCCTCACACCCCGGGTCATAGCTCTGAGGCGTGCCCGGCCCTCATACCTTGGTCAGGCACTGAAAAGGTGCCCGGCCTCACACCCCGTGTCAGTGAGGTGCCCAGCCCTCACTCCTGGTTCATAGCTCTGTAGGGGTGCCCGGCCCTCCACCCCGTTCATAGCAAGGTGCCCGGCCCTCACATCCAGCTCATAGCACTGAAGGTTGCCAGCCCTGGCCCAGGGTCATGTCACTGAAGGGTGCCAGCCCTCACCCCTATTCATGGCACTGAAGGGGTGACCAGCCCTCTAACCCAGTTCACAACATAGGGTGCCCGGCCTTCACCCCGTTTCATCGCACTGAAGGGGCCCGGCCCTCACACCCCGTTTCATGACACTGAAGGTGCCCGGCCTCACTGGTCATGGCACTGAAAGGTGCCCAGCCGTCACACCCCTGGCCATGGCACTGAAGGTATGCCCGGCCCTCCACCCCTCGTCATAGAGAGCTAAACAGGCGCAGCCCTCCCCGGGTCATGGCACTGAAGGCTCAGCCCTCACCCCAGGTCACGGCACTGAACAGTGACCGGCCCTCACAAGGTCATGGCACTGGGTATGCCCGTTCCTCACCCCGTGGTCCTTAAACAGAGTGCCCGACCCTCACCCCAGGTCATATCATTGAAGGGTGCGTCCCTCACACCCAGGGTCATATCACTGAAAATACCCACGGCCCTCACACCCCGGGTCACTAGCTCTTAAGGCGTGCCCAGCCCTCATACCCCGGGTCATGGCACTGAAAAGGTGCCCACCCCTCACCCCGTGTCATGTGAAGGTGTGACCCCTCCCACTCTGGTTCATAGCTCTGTAGGGTGCCCGGCCTCACACCCCGTTTCATAGCACTAAAGGGGTGCCGGCCTCCATCCAGTTCATGGCACTGAAGGTTGCCCGGCCCTGATGCCCAGGGTCATGTCACTGAAGGGTGCCCGGCCCTCACACCCCTATTCATAGCACTGTAGGGGTGCCCGGCCTTCACCGCGATTCATGTCTCTGAAATGGTGCCAGCCTCCACCCCGAACATGACACTGAAGGGGTGCCCTGCCTCCACACTCCGGGTCATGGTGCTGGAGGGTGCCCGGCCCTCACACCCTGGGTCATGTCACTAAGGGGTGACCCGCCCTCACACCCCAGTTCATGTCACTAGAAGGGGTTCACCCTCACACGGGTCATGGACCTAAAGGGGTGCATAGCCCTCACACCTCCCAGGTCATGGACCTAAAGGGTTGCCAGCTGACGCCCTGGGTCATGTCACTGAGCCAGGCCCTCACACCCCTATTCATACTGAAGGGTGCCCGGCCTTCACCCCGTTCCAACACACTGAAGTGCCCGCCCTCACACCCCGTTTCATGACACTGAAAGGTGCCAGCCCTCACAGGTCATGGCACTGAAAGGTGCCCGCCCTCACACCCAGGTCGCACTGAAAGGGTGCACGGCCCTCACCCCAGGTCATGGACCTAAAGGGGTGCCAGCCTCTCACCACGGATCATGGGGTTGGCCGGTTCCCGGCCCTCACACCCGGGTCATGGTGCGGAGGGGTGCCCGCCCTCACCCCGAGTCATGGTGCTGAAGGGTGCCCGGCCTTCCACCCCAGGTCTTGTCACTGAAGGTGCCCGCCCTCACACCCAGGTCACAGCACTGAGGTGGCCTCACTCCAGGTCATGGTGCTGAAGGGTGCCCGGCTCACCCCGTTAATGGCACTGAAAGGGTCCCCCCCCACACCCGGGTCATGGCATAAGGGTGCACAGCCCTCCACCCCAGGTCATGGACCTAAAGGGGTGCCAGCCCTCCACCACGGATCATGGGGTTGACGCCGTTCCCCGGCCCTCACACCCGGGTCATGGTGCTGGAGGGTGCCTGGCCCTCACACCCCGGGTCATGGTGCTGAAGGGTGCCTGGCCCCACACCCCGGGTCATGTCACTAAAGGTGCCTGGCCTCACACCCCGGGTCACGGCACTGAAGGTGCCTGGCCCTCACACTCCGGGTCATGGTGCTGAAGGGTGCCCAGATTTCACACCCGATTCATGGCACTGAAAGGGTCCCTGGCCCTCACACCCCGGGTCATGGCACTTAAGGGTGCACGGCCTCACACCCCGGGTCATGGACCTAAGGTGCCCGGCCTCACACCACGGATCATGGGGTTGAAGCGGTTCCCGGTTTACACCCCGGTCTTACACCCCGGGTCATGTCACTGAAGGGTGCCTGGCCTCACACCCCGGGTCATGGCACTGAAGGTGCCTGGCCCTCACACCCCGGGTCATGGTGCTGAGGGGTTCCGGCTTTCACACCCCGATATCTGGCACTCAAGGTGCCCGCCTCACACCCGGTTATTGGCACTGAAATCGAGCCCGGCCCTAACACCCTGGATCATGATGCTGAAATCGAGCCCGGCCCTAACACCCTGGATCATGATGCTGAAGGGGTGCCTGGCCTCACACCCCGGGTCATGGCACTGAAGGTTTGCCCGCACTACACCCGGGTCATGGTGCTGGAGGTGTGCCGAACCTCACACCCCGGATGTCACTGAAAGGGTGTCCGGCCCTCAAACCCCGGGTCATGTCATTGGAAGGTGCCCGCCCTCACACCCCGGGTCATGGCACTGAAGGGTTCCCGCCCTCACACCCCGGGTCATGGTGCTGGAGGGGTGCCCGGCTCACACCCCGGGTCATGACACTGAAGGGGTTCCCGCCCTCACACCCGGGTCATGGTGCTGGAGGGGTGCCCGGCCTCACTCCCGGGTCATTTCACTGGAAAGGCTGCCCGGCCTCATCCCGGTTATGTCATGAAGGGGTGCCCAGCCTCTCACCCCCCGGATTTCACTGAAGGGTGCCTGGCCTCACACCCAGGGTCATGGTACTGAAGGGGTGCCCCGCCCTCACACCCCGGGTCATGGTGCTAATGGTGCCTGGCCCTTACACCGGGTCATGTGAAAGGTGCCCGGCCCTCACACCCCGGTTCATAACACTGTAGGGGTGCCCTGCCCCCACGCCCCGGCTCATGTCACTATGGGGTGCCCGGCGCTCACACCCCGGTCATGGTGCTGAGGGGTGCCCGCCCTGACACCCTGGTCAAGTGAAGGGTGCCCTGACCACACCCTTTTTCAAAGCTCTGTATGGGTGCTGCCACTACACACCCCGGGTCATGGCACTGAAGGGGTGCCTGGCCCTCACACCCCGGGTCATGGTGCTGTGGGGTGCTTGGCCCTCACACCCCGATTCTTCGCACTATAATCGAGCCCGGCCCTAACACTCTGGGTAATGGTGCTGAAGGGGTGCCTGGCACTCACACCCCGGCTCATGGCACTGAAGGGGTGTCCGGCCCTCACACCCCTGGTCATAGAGCTAAACGAGTGCCCGGCCCTCACCCCCCGGGTCATGGCACTGAAGGAGGGACCGGCCCTCACACCCCGGGTCATGGCACTGAAGGAGTGACCGGCCCTCACACCCCGGGTCATGGCACTGAAGGTATGCCCGGCCTCACACCCGTGGTCATAGAGCTAAACGAGTGCCCGGCCCTCACCCCCGGGTCATATCATTGAAGGGGTGCCCGTCCCTCACACCCTGGGTCATATCACTGAAAAATGCCCAGCCCTCACACCCCGGGTCATAGCTCTGAAGGCGTGCCAGCCTCATACCTTGGTCATGGCACTGAAAGGTGCCTCGCCTCACACCCCCGTGTCAGTGAAGGGGTGCCCGGCCCTCACACTCTGGTTCATAGTTTGGGGTGCCCGGCCTCACACCCCGCTTCGCACTAAAGGGGTGCCCCCCTCACATCCCGGCTCCTGACACTGAAGGGTTGCCCGCCCTGACGCCCAGGTCATGTCACTGAAGGGTGCCCGGCCCTCACACCCCTATTCATGGCACTGAAGGGGTGACCGGCCTCATACCCCGGTCATGGCACTAAGGTGCCCGGCCCTCACACCCTCGTGTCAGTGAAGGGGTGCCCGGCCCACACACTCTGGTTCATAGCTCTGTAGGGGTGCCCGGCCTCACACCCCGTTTCATGGCACTAAAGGGTGCCCGGCCTCACATCCCGGCTCATGGCACTGAAGGGTTGCCCGGCCCTGACGCCCAGGGTCATGTCACAAAGGTGCCCGGCCCTCACACCCCTATTCATGGCACTGAAGGGGTGACCGGCCCTCACAACCCGTTCCACAGCACTGTAGGGGTGCCCGGCCTTCACAACCCGTTTCATCGACTGAAAGGGGCCCGGCCTCACACCCCGTTTCATGACACTGAAAGGGTGCCCGGCCCTCACCCCCGGGTCATGGCACTGAAGCAGGCTCCGGCCCTCACACCCCGGGTCACGGCACTGAACGAGTGACCGGCCCTCACAACCCGGTTCATAGCACTGTAGGGGTGCCCGGCCTTCACACCGCGATTCATGTCACTGAAATGGTGCCCGGCCTCACACCCCGAACATGACACTGAAGGGGTGCCCCGCCCTCACACTCCGGGTCATGGTGCTGGAGGGTGCCTGCCACACCCTGGGTCATGTCACTAAAGGGGTGACCCGCCACACCCCGTTCATGTCACTGAAGGGGTTCACGGCCCTCATACCCCGGGTCATGGACCAAAGTGCATGGCCCTCACACCCCGGTCATGGACCTAAAGGGTTGCCCGGCCCTGACGCCCTGGGTCATGTCACTGAAGGGTGCCCGCCCTCACACCCTATTCATGGCACTGAAGGGGTGCCCGGCTCACACCTGTTTCAACGGCACTGAAAGGGTGCCTGGCCCTCACACCCCGTTTCACACACTGAAAGGGTGCCCGGCCTCACACCCCGGTGTCATGGCACTGGAAAGGGTGCCTGGCCTCACACCCCGGGTCATGGCACTGAAAGGGGTGCACGGCCTCACACCCCTGGGGTCATGGACCTAGCAAGCCTGGCCCTCACACCACGGATCATGGGTTGACGCGGCTCCTGGCCCTCACACCCCGGGTCATGGTGCTGAGGGGTGCCTGGCCCTCACACCCCGGGTCATGGTGCTGAAGGGGTGCCTGGCCTACACCCTGGGTCATGTCACTGAAGGGGTGCCTGGCTCACACCCCGGGTCACGGCACTGAAGGGGTGCTCAACCCCACACTCCGGGTCATGAAAGAAGGGGTGCCCGGCTTTCACACCCAGACCATGGCACTGAAAGGTCCCCAGCCCCTCACACCCCGGGTCATGGTGACCTAAAGGGTGCACGGCCCTCACACCTGGGTCATGGACTCAAAGGTGCCCGGCCTCACACCACGGATCAGCGGGGTTGACGGGTTCCGCCCACACACCCCGGGTCAAGGGTGCTGGGAGGGGTGCCCATCTCACACCCCGGTTCATGTCACTGAAGGGGTGCCCGGCCTCACACCCCGGGTCATGGCACTGAAGGGGTGCCTGGCCTCACACCCTGGGTCATGGTGCTGAAGGGGTTCCTGGCTTTCACACCCCTGACCTCCTGGCACCCCAGGGTGCCTGGCCCTCACACACCTCGGGTCATGGTGCCTGAGGGTGCCCGCGGCCTCACACCCCGGGTCATGGGGTTGAAGTGGCTCCCTGCCCTAACACTCTGGGTAATGGTGCTGAAGGGGTGCCCGGCCCTCACACCCCTGATTCATTTCACTGGAAGCGTGCCGACCTCACACCCCGGGTTATGTGAAGGGTGCCTGACCAACCCAGTTCAAGAGCACTGTAGGGTGCCTGGACCCTGTTTCTTATGGCACTGAAAGGGGTGCTGGGCCCTCACACCCTGATTCATGACACTGAAGGGGTGCCCGCCCCCACACCCCGGTCATGGCACTGGAAGGGGTGCACGGCTCACACCCCAGGTCATGGCCCCAAGGTGCCCAGCCCTCAAACCACGGGTCATGGGGCTGAAGGGATGCCTGGCTTTCACACCCAGATCTGGCACTGAAAAGGTCCCCACCTCAAACCCCTGGGTCATGAGGTTCTGAGGGTGCCTGGCCCCTCACACCCCGGGTCATGTCATTGAAGGTGTGCCCGAACCTCACACCCCGGGTCATGGTGCTGGAGGTGTGCCCGAACCTCACACCCCGGGTCATGTCATTGAAGGTGTGCCCGAACCTCACACCCCGGGTTATGGTGCTGATGGGGTGCCCGGCCCTCACACCCCGGTTCTTGGCACTGAAATCGAGCCCGGCCCTAACACCCTGGATCATGGTGCTGAAGGGGTGCCCGGCCCTCACACGCCGGGTCATGGCACTGAAGGTGTGCCCGAACCTCACACCCCGGGTCATGGTGCTGGAGGTGTGCCCGAACCTCACACCCCGGGTCATGTCACTGAAAGGGTGTCCGGCCCTCAAACCCCGGGTCATGTCATTGAAGGGGTGCCCGGCCCTCACACACCTGGTCATGGCACTGAAGTGGTTCCCTGCCCTCACACCCCGGGTCATGGTGCTGGAGGGGTGCCCGCCCTCACACCCGGGGTCATGAAACTGAAGCGTTCCTGGCCCTCACACCCCGGGTCATGGTGCTGGAGGGGTGCTCTGGCCCTCACACCCCGGGTCATGGCACTGAAGGAGTTCCCGGCCCTCACACCCCGGGTCATGGTTCTGGAGGGGTGCCCGGCCCTCACACCCCGGGTCATGTCACTGAAAGGGTGCCCGGCCCTCATCCCGGGTCATGTCAATTCAGGGGTGCCCAGCTCTCACACCCCCGGTGATTTCACTGAAGGGGTGCCTGGCCCTCACACCCCGGGTCATGGTACTGAAGGGGTGCCCCGCCCTCACACCCCGGGTCATGGTGCTAATGGGGTGCCTGGCCCTTACACCCCGGGTCATGTGAAGAGGTGCCCGGCCCTCACACCCCGGTTCATAACACTGTAGGGGTTCCCTGCCCCCACACCCTGGCTCATGTCACTTATGGGGTGCCCGGCGCTCACACCTCGGGTCATGGTGCTGGAGGGGTGCCCGGCCCTGACACACCGGGTCAAGTGAAGGGGTGCCCGGACCACACACCCTTTTTCAAAGCACTGTATGGGTGCCTGGCACTCACACCCCGGGTCATGGCACTGAAGGGGTGCCTGGCCCTCACACCCCGGGTCATGGTGCTGAAGGGGTTCCCGGCTTTCACACCCCGCTTCATGGCACTGAAGGGGTGCCCGGCCCTCACACCTCGGGTCATGGTGCCTGAGGGGTGCCCGGCCCTCACAACCCGGGTCATCGGATTGGCGGTTCCCGGCCATCACACCCGGGTCATGGTGCTGATGTGGGGTGCCCGGCCCTCACACCCCGATTCTGGCACTGAAATCGAGCCCGGCCCTAACACCGGGTAATGGTGCTAAAGGGGAGCCCCGCCTCACACCCCGATTCATTTCACTGAAGTGGTGCCGGACCCTCACACCTCGGGTCATGTGTAGGGGTGCCCGGCCCTCACACCCCAGTTCGCAGCACTGTAGGGGTGCCCGGACCTCACACCCCGTTCATGGCACTGAAGGGGTGCACGGCCCTCACACCCCAGGTCATGGACCTAAAGGGGTGCCCAGCCCTCACACCACGGGTCATGGGGTTGAAACGGTTCCCGGCCCTTACACCCCGGGTCATGGTGCTGGAGGGGTGTCCGTCCCTCACACCCCGGTTCATGGCACTGCAGGGGTGCCTGGCCCTCACACCCCGGGTCATGGTGCTGAATAGATGCTAGGCTTTCACACCCGGATTCATGGCACTGAAAAGGTCCCCAACCCTCAAACTCCGGGTCATGGTGTCTGAGGGGTGCCCGGTTTTCACACCCCGGGTCATGTCTCTAAAGGGGTGCCCGGCCCTCACACCCAGGGTCATGTCATTGAAGGTGTGCTCGAACTTCACACCCCGGCTCATGGTGCTGGAGGTTCGCCCGAACCTCACACCCCGGGTTATGGTGCTGTTGGGGTGCCCGGCCCTTGGGGTGCCGGGCCCTCTCACCCCGATTCTTGGCACTGAAAACGAGCCCGGCCCTAACACCCTGGATCATGGTGCTGAAGGGGTGCCCGGCCCTCACACCCCGGGGCATGGCACTAAAGGTGTGCCCGAACCTCACACCCCGGGTCATGGTGCTGGAGGTGTGCCCGAACCTCACACCCCGGGTCATGTCACTGAAAGGGTGTCCGGCCCTCAACCCCAGATCATGTCATTGAAGGGGTGCCTGGCCCTCACACCGGGTCCATGGCACTGAAGTGGTTGGCCTCCACACCCCCAGAATCATGGTGTGATGCCGGCCCTCACGGTCATGACACTGAAGGGGTTCCCGGCCCTCACACCCCGGGTCATGGTGCTGGAGGGGTGCCCGGCCCTCACACCCCGGGTCATGTTACTGAAAGGGTGCCCGGCCCTCATCCCGGGTCATGGTGCTGGAGGGGTGCCCGGCCCTCACACCCAGGGTCATGTCACTGAAAGGGTGCCCGACCCTCATCCCGGGTTATGTCAATGAAGGGGTGCCCAGCTCTCACACCACCGGTGATTTCACTGAAGGGGTGCCTGGCACTCACACCCCGGGTCATGGTACTGAAGGGGTGCCCCGCCCTCACACCCCGGGTCATGGTGCTAATGGGGTGCCTGGCCCTTACACCCCGGGTCATGTGAAGAGGACCCCGGCCCTCACACCCCGGTTCATAACACTGTAGGGGTGCCCTGCCCCCACACCCCGGCTCATGTCACTTATGGGGTGCCCGGCGCTCACACCCCGGGTCATGGTGCTGGAGGGGTGCCCGGCCCTGACACCCCGGGTCAAGTGAAGGGTTGCCCGGACCACACACCCTTTTTCAAAGCACTGTATGGGTGCCTGGCACTCACACCCCGGGTCATGGCACTGAAGGGGTGCCTGGCCCTCACACCCCGGGTCATGGTGCTGAAGGGGTTCCCGGCTTTCCCACCCCGATTCATGGCACTGAAGGGGTGCCCGGCCCTCACACCTCGGGTCATGGTGCCTGAGGGGTTCCCGGCCTTCACACCCCGGGTCATGGGGTTGAAGCGGTTCCCGGCCATCACACCGCGGGTCATGGTGCTGATGGGGTGCCCGGCCCTCACACCCCAGGTCATGGACTCAAAGGGTGCCCAGCCTCACACCACGGGTCATGGGGTTGAAACGGTTCCGGCCCTCACACCCTGGGTCATGGTGCTGAGGTGCCCGGCCCTCACACCCCGTTCATGGTACTGTAGGGATGCTAGGCTTTCACACCCGAATTCATGGCACTGAAAGGTCCCCACCTCATACTTCGGGTCATGGTGTCTGAGGGTGCCCAGCCCTCACACCCTGGGTCATGTCACTAAAAGGGTGACCCGCCTCACACCCCGGGTCATGGCACTGAAGGGGTGCACGGCCCTCACCCCCGGTTCACAGCACTTTAGGGTGCCCGCCTTCACACCCTGTTTCAACGCACTGAAGGGTGCCCGGCCTCACACCCTGTTTCATGACACTGAAAGGGTGCCCGGCCTCACACCCCGGGTCATGGCACCGAGAGGGTGCACGGCTCACATGGACCTAAAGGGGTGCCGGCCCTCACCGGATCATGGGGTTGACGCGGTTCCCGGCCCGCACACCCAGATTTCGCCGTGCTGGAGGGGCCACTGGCCCTCACCCAGATCGCCAGGTGCTGAAGGGGTGCCCGGCCCTCTTCCCAGGTCATGTCACTGAAGGGGTGCCAGCCTCACACCCAGGTCACGGCACTGAAGGGGTGCCCTGGCCACCACCTCCAGGTCGGTCATGGTGCTGAAAGGCGTGCCGGCTCTCCACCCGATTCATGGCACTGAAAGGGTCCCCCGGCCCTCACACCCAGGTCGCCAGCATGATTACGGCCCCCACACACCCAGGTCATGGACCTAAAGGGGTGCCAGCCCTCACACCACGGATCATGGGGTTGGAAGCGGTTTGACCCGCCCACCCCAGGTCATGAATTCTTTCAGGAGAAATTGCCGGCCCTCACACCCGGTTCATGTCACTGAAAGGGTGCCCGGCCCTGCACCCCGGGTCATGGCTTACAAGGAGTTACTGGCCCTCACACCCAGGTCCCATGGTGCTGAAGGGGTTCCCGGCTTTCACACCCGATTCCTGGCACTGAAGGGGTGCCCGGCCCTCCCACCTCAGGTCAAGGTGCCTGAGGGTGCCCGGCCCTCACACACCCCGAGGTCATGGGGTTGAAGTGGTTCCTGCCATCACACCCAGAGGGTCATGGTGCTGATGGGGTTCCGGCCCTCACCCGATTCTTAGCACTTTGAAATCGAGCCCGGCTAACACTCTGGGTAGCCTAATGGTGCTAGAGGGTTCCCACGGCCCCTCGCGTTCATTTCACGAAGTGGTGCAGACCCTCTACACCCCGGGTCATGTGAAGGGGTGCCCGGACCTCACACCCCAGTTACGCAGCACTGCCAAGGTGCCCGGACCTCCACGCGTTTCACTTAACTGAAAGGGTGCGGGCCCCTCACACCCGATTCATGACACTGAAGGGGTGTTTGGCCTCTTTTCCCAGGTCATGGCACTGAGAAAGGTGCACTGACCTGCACCCCAGACACTGGACCTAAAGGGGTGACCCGCCCTCACACCCCAGGTCATGTCACTGAAGGGGTTCTGGCCCTCACACCCCGGGTCATGGACCTAAAGGGGGTGCATGGCCTCACGCCTGGGTCATGGACCTAAGGGTTGCCGGCCTGACGCCCTGGGTCATGTCACTGAGAAGGGGTGCCCGGCCTCACACACCCCTAATTCATGGCACCTGAAGGGGGTGCACGGCCCTCACACCCAGTTCACAGCACTGTAGGGGTGCCGGCCTTCACACCCCGTTTCCAGCGCCTGAAGAAAGGGTGCCCAGCCCTCACACCCCGGGTCATGGCACTGAAAGGGTGCACCTCCACACCCCAGTCATGGACCTAAAGGGTGCCAGGTCCTCACACCACGGATCGCTTAGGGTTCCACGCGGTTCCCAGCCCTACACCCCGGGTCATGGTGCTGGAGAGTGCCTGGCCCTCCCACCCAGGTCATGGTGCTGAAGGAGTGCCAGCCCCACCTCACACCCCAGGTCATGTCATGAAGGGTGCCCGGCCCTCACACCCGGGTCACAGCTTTGAAGGGGGTACCTGGCCACACACCCGGGTCATGGTGCTGAGCGTGCCCGGCTTTCACACCCGATTCACTTGGCACTGAAGGGTCCCCGGCCCTCACACCCGGGTCATGGCACTTAAAAGGGTGCCGCGGCCCCACCCGGGTCATGGACCCTAAAGGGTGCCCGGCCCGCTACACCCGCGGATCATGGGGTTGACGGTTCCGGTATACACCCCAGGTCATGGTGCTGGAGAGTGCCCAGCCCTCCACCCCCAGTTCATATCACTGAAGGGTGCCAGCCCTCACACCCAGGTCATAGCACTGAAGGGTGCCTGGCCCTCACACCCGGGTCATGGTGCTGAAGGGGTTCCCGGCACCACACACCCGATTCCTGGCACTGAGAGGGTGCCGACCTCCTGGGTCCAGGGGTACCTGTAAGGGGTGCCAGCCCCTCACACCCAGGTCAGCAAGTTTGAAGTGGTTTCCCTGCCATCACACCCAGAGGTCATGAGGGTGCTGATGGGGTTTGACCCTCACCCCGATTCTTGGCACTGAAATCAGGCCAACCCCTAACACTCTGGGTAATGGTGCTGAAAGGGGTTTCGGCCCTCACACCCGATTCATTTCACTGAAGTGGTGCCAGACCCTCACCCGGGTCATGTGAAGGGTGCGGACTGCTACCCCGATTCATGACACTGAAGGGGTGCCCGGCCCTCACACCCCGGGTCATGGCACTGAAGGGGTGCACGGCCCTCACACCCCAGGTCATGGACCTAAAGGGGTGCCCAGCCCTCCCACCACGGGTCATGGGGTTGAACCGGTTCCCGGCCCTCACACCCCGGGTCATGGTGGTGGAGGGGTGCCCGTCCCTCACACCCAGGGTCATGGTACTGCAGGGGTGCCTGGCCCTCACACCCCGGGTCATGGTGCTGAAGGGATGCTCGGCTTTCACACCCCGATTCATGGCACTGAAAAGGTCCCCGACCCTCAAACCCCGGGTCATGGTGTCTGAGGGGTCCCCGGCCCTCACACCCCGGGTCATGTCACTAAAGGGGTGCCCGGCCCTCACACCCCGGGTCATGTCATTGAAGGTGTGCCCGAACCTCACACCCCGGGTCATGGTGCTGGAGGTGTGCCCGAACCTCACACTCCGGGTTATGGTGCTGTTGGGGTGCCCGGCCCTCACACCCCGGTTCTTGGCACTGAAATCGAGCCCGGCCCTAACACCCTGGATCATGGTGCTGAAGGGGTTCCCAGCCCTCACACCCCGGGTCATGGCACTGAAGGTGTGCCCGAACCTCACACCCCGGGTCATGGGGCTGGAGGTGTGCCCGAACCTCACACCCCGGGTCATGTCACTGAAAGGGTGTCCGGCCCTCAAACCCCGGGTCATGTCATTGAAGGGATGCCCGGCCCTCACACCCCGGGTCATAACTGATTGTTCCCAACCCTCACGGTCACCCAATTGCTGAAGGTGCCAGCCCTCACACCGGGTCATTCACTGAAAGTGCCCGAACCTCACACGGGTCATGGTGCTGGAGGTGTGCCCAGAAACTCACACCCGGGTCATGTCACTGAAAGTGTCCGACCCTCATCAGGTTATGTGTCAATGAAGGGGTGACCAGCTCTCCACACCCCCAGTGATTTCACTAAAGGGGTGCCTGGCCCTCACCCCGGGTCATGGTACTGAAGGGGTGCCCCGCCCTCACACCCCGGGTCATGGTGCTAATGGGGTGCCTGGCCCTTACACCCCGGGTCATGTGAAGAGGTGCCCGGCCCTCACACCCCGGTTCATAACAATGTAGGGGTGCCCTGCCCCCACACCCCGGCTCATGTCACTTATGGGGTGCCCGGCGCTCACACCTTGGGTCATGGTGCTGGAGGGGTGCCCGGCCCTGACACACCGGGTCAAGTGAAGGGGTGCCCGGACCACACACCCTTTTTCAAAGCACTGTATGGGTGCCTGGCACTCACACCCCAGGATATGGCACTGAAGGGGTGCCTGGCCCTCACACCCCGGGTCATGGGGTTGAAGCGGTTCCCGGCTATCACACCCCGGGTCATGGTGCTGATGGGGTGCCCGGCCCTCACACCCCGATTCTTGGCACTGAAATCGAGCCCGGCCCTAACACTCTGGGTAATGGTGCTGAAGGGGTGCCCGGCCCTCACACCCCGATTCATTTCACTGAAGTGGTGCCAGACCCTCACACCTCGGGTCATGTGAAGGGGTGCCCGGCCCTCACACCCCAGTTCGCAGCACTGTAGGGTTGCCAGGACCTCACACCCCGTTTCATGGCACTGAAAGGGTGCCGGGCCCTCACACCCCGGTTCTTGACACTGAAGGGGTGCCCGGCCCTCACACCCCGGGTCATGGCACTGAAGGGGTGCACGGCCCTCACACCCCAGGTCATGGACCTAAAGGGGTGCCCAGCCCTCACACCACGGGTCATGGGGTTGAAACGGTTCCCAGCCCTCACACCCCGGGTCATGGTGCTGGAGGTGTGTCCATCCCTCACACCCCGGGTCAAGGCACTGCAGGGGTGCCTGGCCCTCACACCCCGGGTCATGGTGCTGAAGGGATGCTAGGCTTTCACACCCGGATTCATGGCACTGAAAAGGTCCCCAACCCTCAAACTCCGGGTCATGGTGTCTGAGGGGTGCCCGGCTTTCACACCCCGGGTCATGTCTCTAAAGGGGTGCCCGGTCCTCACACCCAGGGTCATGTAATTGAAGGTGTGCTCGAACTTCACACCCCGGATCATGGTGCTGGAGGTTCGCCCGAACCTCACACCCCGGGTTATGTCACTGAAAAGGTGTCCGGCCCTCAAACCCCTGGTCATGTCATTGAAGGGGTGCCCGCCCACACCCCCGGGTCATGACACTGAAGGTTCCCGGCCCTCACCCCCAGGTCTGGTGCTGAAGGGGTGCCCGGCCCTCACACCCCGGGTCATGGCACTGAAGGTGTGCCCGAACCTCACACCCCGGGTCATGGTGCTGGAGGTGTGCCCGAACCTCACACCCCGGGTCATGTCACTGAAAGGGTGCCCGACCCTCATCCCGGGTTATGTCAATGAAGGGGTGCCCAGCTCTCACACCCCCGGTGATTTCACTGAAGGGGTGCCTGGCCCTCACACCCCGGGTAATGGTACTGAAGGGGTGCCCCGCCCTCACACCCTGGGTCATGGTGCTAATGGGGTGCCTGGCCCTTACACCCCGGGTCATGTGAAGAGGTGCCCGGCCCTCACACCCCGGTTCATAACACTGTAGGGGTCCCCTGCCCCCACACCCCAGCTCATGTCTCTTATGGGGTGCCCGGCGCTCACACCTCGGGTCAAGGGTCTGGAGGGGTGCCCGGCCATGATACCCCGGGTCAAGTGAAGGGGTGCCCGGACCACACACCCTTTTTCAAAGCACTGTATGGGTGCCTGGCACTCACATCCCGGGTCATGGCACTGAAGGGGTGCCTGGCCCTCACACCCCGGGTCATGGTGCTGAAGGGGTTCCCGGCTTTCACACCCCGATTCCTGGCACTGAAGGGGTGCCCGGCCCTCACACCCCGGGTCATGGGGTTGAAGCGGTTCCCGGCCATCACACCCCGGGTCATGGTGCTGATGGGGTTCCCGGCCCTCACACCCCGATTCTTGGCACTGAAATCGAGCCCGGCCATAACACTCTGGGTAATGGTGCTGAAGGGGTGCCCGGCCCTCACACCCCGATTCATTTCACTGAAGTGGTGCCGGACCCTCACACTCCGGGTCATGTGAAGGGGTGCCCGGCCCACACACCAGTTCACAGCACTGTAGGGGTGCCCGGACCTCACACACCGTTTCATGGCACTGAAAGGGTGCCGGGCCCTCACACCCCGGTTCATGACACTGAGAGGGTGCCCGGCCCTCACACCCCGGGTCATGGCACTGAAGGGGTGCACGGCCCTCACACCCCAGGTCATGGACCTAAAGGGGTGCCCAGCCCTCACACCACGGGTCATGGGGTTGAAACGGTTCCCGGCCCTCACACCCCGGGTCATGGTGGTGGAGGGGTGCCCATCCCTCACACCCAGGGTCATGGCACTGCAGGGTTCCCGGCCCTCAAACCCCGGGTCATGGTGTCTGAGGGGTGCCCGGCCCTCACACCCCGGGTCATGTCACTAAAGGGGTGCCCGGCCCTCACACCCCGGGTCATGTCATTGAAGGTGTGCCCGAACCTCACACCTCGGGTCATGGTGCTGGAGGTGTGCCCGAACCTCACCCAGGTTATGGTGCTGATGGGGTGCCCGGCCCTCACACCCCAGTTCTGGCATAAATCCAGGCCGGCCCTAAAACCCTGGATCATGGTGCTGAAGGGGTGCCAGCCCTCCTGCCCCCAGTCATGGCACTGAATGTGTGCCCGAACCTCACACCCCGGGTCATGGTGCTGGAGGTGTGCCCGAACCTCACACCCCGGGTCATGTCACTGAAAGGGTGTCCGGCCCTCAAACCCCGAGTCATGTCATTGAAGGGGTGCCCGGCCCTCACAACCCGGGTCATGGCACTGAAGTGGTTCCCGGCCCTTACACCCCAGGTTATGGTGCTGGAGGGGTGCCCGGCCCTCACACCCCGGGTCATGACACTGAAGGGGTTCCCGGCCCTCACACCCCGGGTCATGGTGCTGGAGGGGTGCCTGGCCCTCACACCACGGGGTCATGTTAGTGAAAGAGGTGCCAGCCCTCATCCAGGTCATGGTGTGGAGGGTGCCCGGCCCTCCACACCCCGGGTCATGTCTTGAGGGTGCCCGACCCTCATCCCGGGTTATGTCAATGAAGGGGTGCCCAGCTCTCACACCCCCGGTGATTTCACTGAAGGGGTGCCTGGACCTCACACCCCGGGTCATAGTACTGAAGGGGTGCCCCGCCCTCACACCCCGGGTCATGGTGCTAATAGGGTGCCTGGCCCTTTCACCCCGGGTCATGTGAAGAGGTGCCCGGCCCGCACACTCCGGTTCATAACACTGTAGGGGTGCCCTGGCCCCACACCCCGGTTCGTGTCACTTATGGGGTGCCCGGCGCTCACACCTCGGGTCATGGTGCTGGAGGGGTGCCCGGCCCTGACACCCAGGGTCAAGTGAAGGGGTGCCCGGACCACACACCCTTTTTCAAAGCACTGTATGGGTGCCTGGCACTCACACCCCGGGTCATGGCACTGAAGGGGTGCCTGGCACTCACACCCTGATTCTTGGCACTGAAACGAGGCCCGCCCTAACACTCTGGGTAATGGTGCAAGGGCCCGGCCTCACACCCCGATTCATTTCACTGAAGTGGTGCTGGACCACACCTCAGGTCATGTGAAGGGGTGCCGCCCTCACACCCCAGTTCGCAGCATTAGGGGTGCCCGGACCTCACACCCCGTTTCATGGCACTGAAAGGGTGCCGGGCACTCACACCCAGATTCATGACACTGAAGGGGTGCCCGGCCCTCACACCCCGGGTCATGGCACTGAAGGGGTGCACGGCCCTCAAACCCCAGGTCATGGACCTAAAGGGGTGCCCAGCCCTCACACCACGGGTCATGGGGTTGAAACGGTTCCCGACCCTCACACCCCGGGTCATGGTGGTGGAGGGGTGCCCGTCCCTCACACCCAGGGTCATGGCACTGCAGGGGTGCCTGGCCCACACACCCCGGGTCATGGTGCTGAAGGGATGCTCGGCTTTCACACCCCGATTCATGGCACTGAAAAGGTCCCCGACCCTCAAAACCCGGGTCATGGTGCCTGAGGGGTGCCCTGCTCTCACACCCCGGGTCATGGGGTTGAAGCGGTTCCCGGCCATCCCACCCCGGGTCATGGTGCTGATGGGGTGCCCGGCCCTCACATCCCGATTCTTGGCACTGAAATCGAGCCCGGCCCTAACACTCTGGGTAATGGTGCTGAAGGGGTGCCCGGCCCTCACACCCCGATTCATTTCACTGAAGTGGTGCCGGACCCTCACACCCCGGGTCATGTGAAGTGGTGCCCGGCCCTCACACCCCAGTTCGCAGCACTGTAGGGGTGCCCGGACCTCACACCCCGTTTAATGGCACTGAACGGGTGCCGGGCCCTCACACCCCGATTCATGACACTGAAGGGGTGCCCGGCCCTCACACCCCGGGTCATGGCACTGAAGGGGTGCACGGCCCTCACACCCCAGGTCATGGACCTAAAGGGGTGCCCAACCCTCACACCACAGGTCATGGGGTTGAAACAGTTCAACCCTCACACCCCGGGTCATGGTGGTGGAGGGGTGCCCGTCCCTCACACCCAGGGTCATGGCACTGCAGGGGTGCCTGGCCCTCACACTCCGGGTTATGGTGCTGAAGGGATGCTCGGCTTTCACACCCAGATTCATGGCACTGAAAAGGTCCCCGACCCTCAAAACCCGGGTCATGGTGTCTGAGGGGTGCCCGGCCCTCACACCCCGGGTCATGTCACTAAAGGCCCTCACACCCCGTGACCCAAAGTGGGGTGCATGGCCCTCACACCCCGGGTCATGGACCTAAAGGGTTGCCTCGGCCCTGACGCCCTGGTCATAGCCACTGAAGGGGTGCCAGCCCCTCACACCTCTATTCATGGCACTGAAGGGGTGCACGGGCCCTCACACCCCAGTTCACAGCACTTTAGGGTGCCCGGCTCACACCTGCTTCAACGCACTGAAGGGTGCCCGGCCTCACACCCTGCTTCATGACACTGAAAGGGTGCCCGCCCCTACACCCCTGGGTCATGGCACTGAAAGGGTGCACGGCCTCACACCTCGGTCATGGACTCAAAGGTGCCTGGCCTCACACCATAGAGATCATGGGGTTGACGCGGGTTCCCGGCCCTCACACCTGGGTCAGGCGCTGGAGGGTGCCTTGCCCTCACACTCCCGGGTCATGGTGCTGAAGGTGCCTGGCCCTCACACCTCGGGTCATACCACTGAAGGGGTGCCTGGCTCCTCACACCCCTGGCCACGGCACTGGCCTGGCCCTCACACTCCGGGTCATGGTGCTGAAGGTGCCTGGCTTTCACACCCCTGATTCATGGCACTGAAAGGGTCCCCGGCCCTCACACCCCAAGGTCATGGCACTTAGTGGTGCACGGCCTCACACCCCGGGTCATGACCAAAGGTGCCCGGCCTCACACCACTGGATCATGGGGTTGAAGTGTTCCGGCCCTTACACCCCAACACAGTGCTGAGGGTGCCCGGCCCTCACACCCCCGGGTTCATGTCACTGAAGGGTGCCGGCCCTCACACCTCAAAGGTCAAGGGTACTGAAGGGGTGCCTGGCCCTCACACCCCGGGTCATGGTGCTAAAGGGGTTCCCCTGCCTCACACCCCTGATTCCTGGCACTGATGGGGTGCCCGGCCCCTCACACCTCGTCAAGGTGCCTGAGGGGTGCCTGGGCCTCACACCCCTGGGCTATCAAGGGTTGAAGTGACCTCGCCATTACACCCAGGGTCAGCGGTGGCTGATGGGGTTCCTGGCCCTCACACCCCCGACATTCTGGCACTGGAATCGAGCCCGGCCTAACACTCTGGGTAATGGTGCTGAAGGGGTTCCCTGGCCTCACAATTCTTCTGATTCATTTTAATGAAGTGGGTGCCAGACCCCACACCCCGGGTTTATGAAGGGGTGCCTGACCTCACACCCCAGTTCGCAGCACTGTAGGGGTGCATCTCACACCCTGCTCTCATGGCATTGAAAGGCTGGGCCTCACACCTATCTATGACACTGAAGGGGTGTCTGGCCTCATACCCCGGGTCATGGCACTGAAAAGGTGCCCGGCCCTCACACCCTGGTTCATGTCACTAAAGGGGTGACCCGCCCTCACACCCCGGGTCATGTCACTGAAGGGGTTCACGGCCCTCACACCCCGGGTCTTGGACCTAAAGGGGTGCATGGCCCTCACACCCCGGGTCATGGACCTAAAGGGTTGCCCGGCCCTGACGCCCCGGGTCATGTCACTGAAGGGGATGCCCGGCCCTCACACCCCTATTCATGGGACTGAAGGGGTGCACGGCCCTCACACCCCGGTTCACAGCACTGTAGGGGTGCCCGGCCTTCACACCCCGTTTCAATGCATTGAAAGGTTGCCCGGCCCTCACACCCCGTTTCATGACACTGAAAGGGTGCCCGGCCCTCACACCCCGGGTCATGGAACTGAAAGGGTGCACGGCCCTCACACCCCGGGTCATGGACCTAAAGGGGTGCCCGGCCCTCACACCACGGATCATGGGGTTGACACGGTTCCCGGCCCTCACACCCCGGGTGATGGTGCTGGAGGGGTGCCCGGCCCTCACACCCCGGGTCATGGGGCTGAAGGGGTGCCCGGCCCTCACACCCCGGGTCATGTCACTGAAGGGGTGCCCGGCCCTCACACGCCGGATCACGGCACTGAAGGTGCCTGGCCTCACACCTGGGTCATGGTGCTGAAGGGTGCCCGGCTTTCACACCCCGATTCATGGCACTGAAAGGGTCCCCTTCCCTCACACCCCGGGTCATGGCACTTATAGGGTGCACGGCCCTCACACCCCGGGTCATGGACCTAAAGGGGTGTCCGGCCCTCACACCACGGATCATGGGGTTGAAGCGGTTCCCAGCCCTTACACCTCGGGTCATGGTGCTGGAGGGGTACCCAGCCCTCACACCCCGGTTCATGTCACTGAAGGGGTGCCCGGCCCTCACACCCCGGGTCATGGCACTGAAGGGGTGTCTGGCCCTCACACCCCGGGTCATGGTGCTGAAGGGGTTGCCGGCTTTCACACCCCGATTCCTGGCACTGAAGGGGTGCCCGGCCCTCACACCTCGGGTCATTGTGCCTGAGGGGTGCCCGGCCCTCACACCCCGGGTCATGGGGTTGAAGTGGTTCCCTGCCATCACACCCCGGGTCATGGTGCTGATGGGGTTCCTGGACCTCTCACCACGATTCTTGGCACTGAAATCGAGCCCGGCCATAACACTCTGGGTAATGATGCTGAAGGGGTGCCCGGCCCTCACACCCTGATTCATTTCACTGAAGTGGTGCCGGACCCTCACACCCCGGGTCATGTGAAGGGGTGCCCGGCCCTCACACCCCAGTTCGCAGCACTGTAGGGGTGCCCGGACCTCACACCCCGTTTCATGGCACTGAAAGTTTGCCGGGCCCTCACACCCCGGTTCATGACACTGAAAGGGTGCCCGGCCCTCACACCCCGGGTCATGGCACTGAAGGTACGGCCCTGACACTCCCAAAGGACCCAAGGTGACCCGCCCTCACACCGGGTCATGTCACTGAAGGGGTTCACGCCACACCCCTGGGTCATGGACCTAAAGGTGCATAGTCTCACACCCCGTCATGGACTCCAAAGGGCTGCCTCCGGCCTGACGCCCTGGGTCATAAACACTGAAGGGGTGCTCCGGTCTCACACCCCTATTCATGGCACTGAAGGGTTGTGACGGCTCACACCCCTGGTTCACAGCACTGGGGTGCCCGCCTTCAAACCCCTGCTTAACGCACTGAAAGGGTGCCTGGCCTCACACCCTGCTTCATGACACTGAGGGTGCCCGGCCCTCAGCACCCTGGTCAGGCATTCGGAAGGGTGACGGCCTCACACTTCGGTCATGGACCTAAAGGTGCCTGTCTCACACTCACGGATCATGGGGGGTTGACGCGGGGGTTCCCCGCCCTCACACCCCTGGTCATGGTGCTGAGGGTGCTCTGGCCCCTCACACCCCGGGTCAGGGTGCTGGAAGGGTGCCTGGCCCTCACACCCCGGGTCATGTCACTGAAGGTGCCTGGCTCACACCCTGGGTCACGGCACTGAAGGGGTGCCTGGCCCTACACCTGCCCAGGTGCTGGAAGGTGCCCGCTTTCACAGCACCCCTGATTCATGGCACTGAGCGGGTCCCTGCCTCACACCCGGGTCATGGCACGGGCAGGCACGGCCCCCACACCCCTGGGTCATGGACCTAAAGGTGCCTGCCCTCACACCACGGATCATGGGCTGGAGTGGTTCCTGCCCCACACCCCGGGTCATGGTGCTGAGGTGCCTGGCCCACACCCCGGTTCATGTCACTGAAGGTGCCTGGCCCTCACACCCCAAGGTCATGGCACCAAGGTGCCTGGCCCTCACACCCTGGGTCATGGTGCTGAAGGGTCTCTCAAGCCACACCTTTATTCCTGGTACTGAAGGTGCTGCCTGGCCCCTCACACCCTCAATACCTGAGGGGTGCCTGGCCCTCACATCCCGGGTCATGGGGTTGAAGTGGTTCCCTGCCATCACACCCAGGGTCATGGTGTTGATGGGGGTTCTGCCCTCCACCCCATTCTTGCACTGAAATCGAGCCCGGCCCAACACTCTGGGTAATGGTGCTGAAGGTTCCCGGCCTCACACCCCGATTCATTTCACTGAAGTGTGCCAGACCCCTACACCCCTGGGTCATGGGAAGGGGTGCCTGGACCCACACCCCAGTCTGCAGCACTGTGAAGCTCCTGACCTCACCCGCACTGGAAAGGGTGCGCCGGGCCCTCACACCCCGATTCCATGATGCCACTGAAGGGGTGTCCGCCCTCACACCCCTGGGTCATGGCACTGAAGGGGCACGGCCTCACACCCCAGGCCATGGGACCCAAGGGGTGACCTGCCCCTCACACCCTGGGTCATGTCACTGAAGGGGTCTACGGCCCTCACACTCCTGGCTAGTCATGGACCCAAGGGGCAGGCTGGCTCACACCCCGGGTCATGGACCTAAGGGTTGCCCGGCCCTGACGCCCCAGTCATAAACACTGAAGGTGCCTGGCCTCACACCCCTATTCATGGCACTAGTGCACGGCCTCACACCCCCGGTTCACAGCACTGTAGGTGCCCGCCTCAAACCCCGTTTCAACGCACTGAAAGGGTGCCTGGCCCTCACACCCCTGCCTCTATGACACTGAAAGGGTGCCCGCCTCACACCCTGGGTCATGGTACTGAAAGGGTGCACGGCCTCACACCACGTGATCAAGTGGACTCTGAAGGGGGTGCCTGGTCCTCACACCACTGGATCATGGGTTGACGCGGGTTCCCGGCCCCCACACCCCTGGGTCATGGTGTTGAGGGGGTGTTTGGCCCTCACACCCCTGGGTCATGGTGTTGAAGGGGTGCCTGGCCCTCACACCCCGGGTCATGTCACTGCTGGGGTGCCTGCCCTACACCCCGGTCACGGCACTGGAAGGTGCCTGGCTCACACCTGGGTCATGGTGCTGAAGGCGTTCGGCTTTCACACCCCCTGATTCATGGTGCACTGCGGGTCCCTGGCCCTCACACCCCGGTCATGGCACTTAAAGGGTGCACGGCCCCACACCCCGGGTCATGGACCTAAAGGTGCCTGGCCCTCACACCCACGGATCATGGGTTGAAGCGGTTCCCTGCCCTGCTACCCCGGTCATAGAAGCTGGAGGTGGGGTGCCCGGCCTCACACCTGTCTATGCTCACTGAAGGGGTGCCCGCCCTCACACCCCTGGTCATGGCACTGAAGTGCCTGGCCCTCACACCTGTGGGTCATGGTGCTGAAGGGTTCCCGGCTTACACCCCCTGGGATTCCTGGCACTGGAAGGGGTGCCTGGCCTCACACCTCGGGTCAAGGTGCCTGAGGGGTGCCTGGCCTCACACCCCCCTGGGGTCATAGCTGAAGTGGTTCCCTGCCATCACACCCAGGGTCATGGTGCTGATGGGGTTCCCCGCCTCAGCACTCGATTCTGGCACTGAAATTCCAGCCCGGCCCTAACACTCTGGGTATTTGGTGCTGAAGGGGATCCTGCCCCTCACACTCTGCATTCATTCTCACTGAAGTGGTGCCAGACCCTCACACCCCTGGGTCATGTGAAGGGGTGCCCACCTCACACCCCAGTT
>NW_024736320.1:0-24273 GCF_018991925.1 Homarus americanus
GTGAGGTGTTGATTATATGTAGAAGTCTGCATGCTTTATTGGGCTAATGAAATATATATGGATCCTCGTGTTTCGAAGCCGCATTTAGTAAAACGTTGCTCTCATCACCTAAGCGGCACGGGTGGTTCCCCTATAGTGGTTCACAGCGCCATAAGCTCCTTGAACAGGCTTTGTGTGAAATATAGCAGAGTCTAGGGCTGCTTTTATTGTCCTAGTGGCCCAGAGGTAGCATTCCCCGGTCACAATTATAAGATCGTGGGTTCAAATCCTGGTGGGGTGAGGTGTTGATTATATGTAGAAGTCAGCGTGCTTTATTGGGCTAATGAAATATATATGGATCCTCGTGTTTCGAAGCCGGTTTTGGTAAAACGTTGCTCTGATCACCTAAGCGGCACCGGGTGGTCCCCATTAGAGGTTCACGGCGCCATAAGCTCGTTGAACAGGCTTTGTGTGAAATATAGCAAAGTCTAGGACTGCTTTTATTTTCCTGGTGGCCCAGAGGTAGCGTTACCCGGTCACAATTATAAGATTGTGGGTTTAAATCCTGGTAGGGTGAGGTGTTGATTATATGTAGAAGTCCGTGTGCTTTATTGGGCTAATGAAATATATATGGATCCTCGTGTTTCGAAGCCGCATTTGGTAAAACGTTGCTCTCATCACCTAAGCGGCACGGATGGTCCCCATTAGAGGTTCACAGCGCCATAAGCTCGTTGAACAGGATTTGTGTGAAATATGGCAGAGTCTAGGATTGCTTTTATCGTCCTGGTGGCCCATAGGTAGCGTTCCTCGGTCACAATTATAAGATCGTGGGTTCGAATCCTGGTGAAGTGAGGTGTTGATTATATGTAGAAGTCCGCGTGCTTTATTTGGTTATTGAAATATATGTGGGTCCTCGTGTTTCGAAGACGGATTTGGTAAAACGTTGCTCTGATCACCTAAGCGGGACAGATGGTCCCCATTAGAGGTTCACAGCGCCATAAGCTCGTTGAACAGGCTTTCTGTGAAATATAGCAGAGTCTAGGACTGACTTAATGTCCTGGTGGCCCAGAGGTATCGTTCCCCGGTCACAATTAGAAGATCGTGGGTTCGAATCCTGGTGGGGTGAGGTGTTGATTATATGTAGAAGTCCGCGTGCTTTGTTGGGCTAAAGAAATATATATGGATCCTCGTGTTTTGAAGCCGCATTTGGTAAAACGTTGCTCTGATCACCTAAGCGGCACGGGCGGTCCCCATTAGAGATTCATGGCGCCATAAGGTCGTTGAACAGGCTTTGTGTGATATATAGTAGAGTCTAGGACTGCCTTTATTGTCCTGGTGGCCCAGAGGTAGCGTTCCCCGGTCACAATTATAAGATCATGGGTTCAAATCCTGGTGGGGTGAGGTGTTGATTATATGTAGAAGTCCGCGTGCTTTATTAGGCTAATGAAATATATATGGATCCTAGTGTTTCGAAGCCGCATTTGGTAAAACGTTGCTCTGATCACCTAAGCGGCACGGGTGGTCCCCTATAGTGGTTCACAGCGCCATAAGCTCGTTGAACAGGCTTTGTGTGAAATTTAACTGAGTCTAGGACTGCTTATAGTGTCCTGGTGGCCCATAGGTAGCGTTCCTTGGTCACAATTATAGGATCGTGGGTTCGAATCCTGGTGGAGTGAGGTGTTGATTATATGTAGAAGTCCACGTGCTCTATTGGGCTAATGAAATATATATGGATCCTAGTGTTTCGAAGCCGCATTTGGTAAAACGTTGCTGTGATCACCTAAGCGGCACGGATGGTCCCCATTAGAGGTTCACAGCGCCATAAGCTCGTTGAACAGGCTTTGTGTGAAATATAGCAGAGTCTAGGACTGCTTTTATTGTCCTGGTGGCCCATAGGTAGCGTTTCTCGGTCACAATTATAGGATTGTGGGTTCGAATCCTGGTGAAGTGAGGTGTTGATTATATGTAGAAGTCCGCGTGCTTTATTGGGTTAATGAAATATATGTGGGTCCTCGTGTTTCGAAGCCGAATTTGGTAAAAAGTTGCTCTGATCACCTAAGCGGCATGGATGGTCCCCATTAGAGGTTCACAGCGCCATAAGCTCGTTGAACAGGCTTTGTGTGAAATATAGCAGAGTCTAGGACTGCTTTTATTGTCCTGGTGGCCCATAGGTAGCGTTCCTCGGTCACAATTATAGGATCGTGGGTTCGAATCCTGGTGAAGTGAGGTGTTGATTATATGTAGAAGTCCGCGTGCTTTATTGGGTTAATGAAATATATGTGGGTCCTCGTGTTTCGAAGCCGGATTTGGTAAAAAGTTGCTCTGATCACCTAAGCGGGACAGATGGTCCCCATTAGAGGTTCACAGCGCCATAAGCTCGTTGAACAGGCTTTGTGTGAAATATAGCAGAGTCTAGGACTGCTTTTAATGTCCTGGTTGCCCAGAGGTATCGTTCCCCGGTCACAATTAGAAGATCGTGGGTTCGAATCCTGGTGGGGTGAGGTGTTGATTATATGTAGAAGTCCGCGTGCTTTATTGGGCTAATGAAATATATATGGATCCTCGTGTTTCGAAGCAGCATTTGATAAAACGTTGCTCTGATCACCTAAGCGGCACGGGTGGTCCCCATGAGAGGTTCACGGCGCCATAAGCTCGTTGAACAGGCTTTGTGTGAAATATAGCAGTGTCTAGGACTGCTTTTATTGTCCTGGTGGCCCAGACGTAGCGTTCCCAGGTCAAAATTATAAGATCGTGGCTTCAAATCCTGGTGGGGTGAGGCGTTGATTATATGTAGAAGTCCGCGTGCTTTATTGGGCTAATGAAATATATATGGATCCTCGTGTTTCCAAGCCGGATCTGGTAAAACGTTGCTCTGATCACCTAAGCGGCACAGGTGGTCCCCATTAGAGCTTCATGGCGCCATAAGGTCGCTGAACAGGCTTTGTGTGAAATATAGTTGAGTTTAGGACTGCTTTTAGTGTCCTGATGGCCCAGAGGTAGCGTTCCCCGGTCACAATTCTAAGATCGTGGGTAAAAATCCTGGTGGGTAGAGGTGTTGATTATATGTAGAAGTCCGCGTGCTTTATTGGGCTAATGAAACATATATAGATCCTCGTGTTTCCAGGCCGGATTTGGTAAAACATTGCTCTGATCACCTAATCGACACGGGTGGTTCCCTATAGTGGTTCACAGTGCCATAAGCTCGTTGAACAGGCTTTGTGTGAAATATAGCAGAGTCTTGGAGTGCTTTTATTGTCCTTGTGGCCCAGAGGTAGCGTTCCCCGGTCACAATTATAAGATCGTGGGTTCAAATCCTGGTGGGGTGAGGTGTTGATTATATGTAGAAGTCCGCGTGCTTTATTGGGCTATGAAATATATATGGATCCTTGTGTTTCGAAGCCGCATTTGGAAAAACGTTGCTCTGATCACCGAAGCGGCATGGGTGGTCCCCATTAGAGGTTCACGGCGCCATTAGCTCGTTAAACAGGCTTTGTGTGAAATATAGCAGAGTCTAGGACTGCTTTTATTGTCCTGGTGGCCCACAGGTAGCGTTCCCCAGTCACAATTTTAAGTTCGTGGGTTCAAATCCTGGTGGGGTGAGGTGTTGAATTTATGTAGAAGTCCGAGTGCTTTATTGGGCTAATGAAATATATTTGAATCCTCGTGTTTCGAAGCTGCATTTGGTAAAACGTTGCTCTGATCACATAAGCGGCACGGGTGGTCCCCATTAGCGGTTCACGGCGCCATAATCTCAGTGAACAGGCTTTGTGTGAAATATAGCAGAGTGTAGGACTGCTTTTATTATCCTGGTGGCCCAGAGGTAGCGTTCCCCGGTCACAATTATAAGATCGTGGATTTAAATCCTGGTGGGGGGAGGTGTTGATTATATGTAGAAGTCCGCGTGCTTTATTGGGCTAATGAAATATATATGGATCCTAGTGTTTCGAAGCCGCATTTGGTAAAACGTTGCTCTGATCACCTAAGCGGCACAGGTGGTCCCCAATAGTGGTTCACAGCGCCATAAGCTCGTTGAACAGGCTTTGTGTGAAATATAACAGAGTCTAGGACTGCTTATAGTGTCCTGGTGGCCCATAGGTAGCGTTCCTTGGTCACAATTATAGGATCGTGGGTTCGAATCCTGGTGGAGTGAGGTGTTGAGTATATGTAGAAGTCCGCGTGCTCTATTGGGATAATGAAATATATATGGATCCTTCTGTTTCTAAGCCGGATTTGATAAAACGTTGCTCTGATCAACTAAGCGGCACGGATGGTCCCCATTAGAGGTTCACAGCGCCATAAGCTCGTTGAACAGACTTTGTGTGAAATATAGCAGAGTCTAGGACTGCTTTTATTGTCCTGGTGGCCCATAGGTAGCGTTCCTCGGTCACAATTATAGGATCGTGGGTTCGAATCCTGGTGAAGTGAGGTGTTGATTATATGTAGAAGTCCACGTGCGTTATTGGGTTAATGAAATATATGTGGGTCCTCGTGTTTCGAAGCCGGATTTGGTAAAAAGTTGCTCTGATCACCTAAGCGGCGCGGATGGTCCCCGATAGAGGTTCTGGCGTCATAAGCTGGATTGAAGAGTTTATTGTGGTAGCAGAGTCTAGGATTGCTTTATCGTCCTGGTGGCCCATAGGTAGCGTTCTCGGTCACAATTATAAGATCGTGGGTTTTGGACTCCTGGTAGGGGTGAGGTGTTGATTATATGTAGAAATCAGCGTGCTTTATTGGGCTAATGAAATATATATGGATCCTGTTTTGAAGCATTTGGTAAAACGTTGCTCTGATCACCTAAAAGCGGCACAGGCAGTCCCATTAGAGGTTCATGGCGCCATAAGGTCGTTGGTGGAAGCTTTGTGTGAAATATAGTAGAGTCTAGGACTGCCTTTATTGTCCTGGTGGCCCAGAGGTAGCGTTCCCCGGTCACAATTATAAGATCATGGGTTCAAATCCTGGTGGGGTGAGATGTTGATTATATGTAGAAGTCCGTGTGCTTTATTGGTCTAATGAAATATATATGGATCCTAGTGTTTCGAAGCCGCATTTGGTAAAACGTTGCTCTGATCACCTAAGCAGCACGGGTGGTCCCCTATAGTGGTTCACAGCGCCATAAGCTCGTTGAACAGGCTTTGTGTGAAATATAACAGAGTCTAAGACTGCTTATAGTGTCCTGGTGGCCCATAGGTAGCGTTCCTTGGTCACAATTATAGGATCGTGGGTTCGAATCCTGGTGGAGTGAGGTGTTGATTATATGTAGAAGTCCGCGTGCTCTATTGGGATAATGAAATATATATGGATCCTTGTGTTTCGAAGCCGGATTTGGTAAAAAGTTGCTCTGATCACCTAAGCGGCTTTTGTGGTCCCCATTAGAAGTTCACGGCGCCATAAGCTCGTTGAACAGGCTTTGTGTGAAATATAGCAGAGACTAGGACTGCTTTTATTATCCTGGTGGCCCAGAGGTAGCGTTCCCCGGTCACAATTATAATATCGTGGGTTTAAATTCTGGTGGGGTGAGGTGTTGATTATATGTAGAAGTCCGCATGCTTTATTGGATCCTCGTGTTTCGAAGCAGCATTTGATAAAACGTTGCTCTGATCACCTAAGCGACACGGGTGGTCCCCATGAGAGGTTCACGGCGCCATAAGCTCTTTGAACAGGCTTTGTATGAAATATAGCAGTGTCTAGGACTGCTTTTATTGCCCTGGTGGCCCAGACGTAGCGTTCCCCGGTCACAATTATAAGATCGTGGTTTCAAATCCTGGTGGGGTGAGGCGTTGATTATGTGTAGAAGTCCGCGTGCTTTATTGGGCTAATGAAATATATATGGATCCTCGTGTTTTGAAGCCGCATTCTATAAAACGTTGCTCTGATCACCTAAGCGGCACGGGTGGTCCCCTATAGTGGTTCACAGCTCCATAAGCTCGTTGAACAGGCTTTGTGTGAAATATAGCAGAGTCTAGGACTGCTTTTAATGTCCTGGTGGCCCAGAAGTATCGTTCCCCGGTCACAATTAGAAGATCGTGGGTTCGAATCCTGGTGGGGTGAGGCGTTGATTATATGTAGAAGTCCGCGTGCTTTATTGGGCTAATGAAATATATATGGATCCTCGTGTTTTGAAGCCGCATTTGGTAAAACGTTGCTCTGATCACCTAAGCGGCACTGGTGGTCCCCATTAGAGGTTCATGGCACCATAATTTCGTTGAACAGGCTTTGTGTGAAATATAACAGAGTCTAGGACTGCTTATAGTATCCTGGTGGCCCATAGGTAGCGTTCCTCGGTCACAATTATAAGATCGTGGGTTCGAATCCTGGTGGAGTGAGGTGTTGATTATATGTAGAAGTCCGCGTGCTCTTTTGGGCTTATGAAATATATATGGATCTTTGTGTTTCGAAGCCGGATTTGGTAAAACGTTGCTCTGATCACCTAAGCGGCACGGATAGTCCCCATTAGAGGTTCACAGCGCCATAAGGTCGTTGAACAGGCTTTTTGTGAAATATAGCAGAGTCTAGGACTGCTTTTATTTTCCTGGTGGCCCAGAGGTAGCGTTCCCCGGTCACAATTAGAAGATCGTGGGTTCGAATCCTGGTGAGGTGAGGTGTTGATCTTATGTAGAAGCCGCTTGCTTTATTGGTCAAATGAAATATATATGGATCCTCGTGTTTTGATGCCGCATTTGGTAAAACGTTGCTCTGATCACCTAAGCGGCACGGGTGGTCCCCATTAGAGGTTCACGGCGCCATAAGCTCGTTGAACAGGCTTTGTGTGAAATATAGCAAAGTCTAGGACTGCTTTTATTTTCCTGGTGGCCCAGAGGTAGCGTTCCCAGGTCACAATTATAAGATTGTGGGTTTAAATCCTGGTAGGGTGAGGTGTTGATTATATGTAGAAGTCCGCGTGCTTTATTGGGCTAATGAAATATATATGGATCCTCGTGTTTCGAAGCCGCATTTGGTAAAACGTTGCTCTGATCACCTAAGCGGCACGGGCGGTCCCCATTAGAGGTTCATGGCGCCATAAGGTCGTTGAACAGGCTTTGTGTGAAATATAGTAGAGTCTAGGACTGCCTTTATTGTCCTGGTGGCCCAGAGGTAGCGTTCCCCGGTCACAATTATAAGATCATGGGTTCAAATCCTGGTGGGGTGAGGTGTTGATTATATGTAGAAGTCCGCGTGCTTTATTGGGCTAATGAAATATATATGGATCCTAGTGTTTCGAAGCCGCATTTGGTAAAACGTTGCTGTGATCACCTAAGCGGCACGGGTGGTCCCTATAGTGGTTCACAGCGCCATAAGCTCGTTGAACAAGCTTTGTGTGAAATATAACAGAGTCTAGGACTGCTTATAGTGTCCTGGTGGCCCATAGGTAGCGTTCCTTGGTCACAATTATAAGATCGTGGGTTCGATTCCTGGTGGAGTGAGGTGTTGATTATATGTAGAAGTCCGCGTGCTCTATTGGGATAATGAAATATATATGGATCCTTGTGTTTCTAAGCCGGATTTGATAAAACGTTGCTCTGATCACCTAAGCGGCACGGATGGTCCCCATTAGAGGTTTACGGCGCCATAAGCTCGTTGAACAGGCTTTGTGTGAAATATAGCAGAGTCTAGGACTGCTTTTATTGTCCTGGTGGCCCAGAGGTAGTGTTCCCCGGTCACAATTATAGATCGTGGCTTCAAATCCTGGTGGGGTGAGGCGTTGATTATATGTAGAAGTCCGCGTGCTTTATTGGGCTAATGAAATATATATGGATCCTCGTGTTTTGAAGCCGCATTCTATA
Organism: Homarus americanus; assembly: GCF_018991925.1. Classification (NCBI taxonomy): domain Eukaryota; kingdom Metazoa; phylum Arthropoda; class Malacostraca; order Decapoda; family Nephropidae; genus Homarus; species Homarus americanus. The sequence continues at coordinate 7,761 of NW_024736320.1, forward strand.
AAACGTTGCTCTGATCACCTAATCGGCACGGGTGGTCCCCTATAGTGGTTCACAGCTCCATAAGCTCGTTGAACAGGATTTGTGTGAAGTATATCAGAGTCTAGGACTGCTTATAGTGTCCTGGTGGCCCATAGGTAGCGTTCCTCGGTCACAATTATAAGATCGTGGGTTCGAATCCTGGTGGAGTGAGGTGTTGATTATATGTAGAAGTCCACGTGCTCTATTGGGCTAATGAAATATATATGGATCCTTGTGTTTCGAAGTCGGATTTGGTAAAACGTTGCTCTGATCACCTAAGCGGCACGTGTGGTCCCCATTAGAGGTTCATGGCGCCATAATTTCGTTGAACAGGCTTTGTGTGAAATATAACAGAGTCTAGGACTGCTTATAGTATCCTGGTGGCCCATAGGTAGCGTTCCTCGGTCACAATTATAAGATCGTGAGTTCGAATCCTGGTGGAGTGAGGTGTTGATTATATGTAGAAGTCCGCGTGCTCTTTTAGGCTAATGAAATATATATGGATCCTTGTGTTTCGAAGCCGGATTTGGTAAAACGTTGCTCTGATCACCTAAGCGGCACGGATGGTCCCCATTAGAGGTTCACAGCGCCATAAGCTCGTTGAACAGGATTTTGTGAAATATAGCAGAGTCTAGGACTGCTTTTATTGTCCTGGTGGCCCAGAGGTAGCGTTCCCCGGTCACAATTAGAAGATCGTGGGTTCGAATCCTGGTGAGGTGAGGTGTTGATCATATGTAGAAGCCGCTTGCTTTATTGGTCAAATGAAATATATATGGATCCTCGTGTTTTGAAGCCGCATTTGGTAAAACGTTGCTCTGATCACCTAAGCGGCACGGGTGGTCCCCATTAGAGGTTCACGGCGCCATAAGCTCGTTGAACAGGCTTTGTGTGAAATATAGCAAAGTCTAGGACTGCTTTTATTTTCCTGGTGGCCCAGAGGTAGCGTTCCCCGGTCACAATTATAAGATTGTGGGTTTAAATCCTGGTAGGGTGAGGTGTTGATTATATGTAGAAGTCCGCGTGCTTTATTGGGCTAATGAAATATATATGGATCCTCGTGTTTCGAAGCCGCATTTGGTAAAACGTTGCTCTGATCACCTAAGCGGCACGGGCGGTCCCCATTAGAGGTTCATGGCGCCATAAGGTCGTTGAACAGGCTTTGTGTGAAATATAGTAGAGTCTAGGACTGCCTTTATTGTCCTGGTGGCCCAGAGGTAGCGTTCCCCGGTCACAATTATAAGATCATGGGTTCAAATCCTGGTGGGGTGAGGTGTTGATTATATGTAGAAGTCCGCGTGCTTTATTGGGCTAATGAAATATATATGGATCCTAGTGTTTCGAAGCCGCATTTGGTAAAACGTTGCTCTGATCACCTAAGCGGCACGGGTGGTCCCTATAGTGGTTCACAGCGCCATAAGCTCGTTGAACAAGCTTTGTGTGAAATATAACAGAGTCTAGGACTGCTTATAGTGTCCTGGTGGCCCATAGGTAGCGTTCCTTGGTCACAATTATAAGATCGTGGGTTCGAATCCTGGTGGAGTGAGGTGTTGATTATATGTAGAAGTCCGCGTGCTCTATTGGGATAATGAAATATATATGGATCCTTGTGTTTCTAAGCCGGATTTGATAAAACGTTGCTCTGATCACCTAAGCGGCACGGATGGTCCCCATTAGAGGTTTACGGCGCCATAAGCTCGTTGAACAGGCTTTGTGTGAAATATAGCAGAGTCTAGGACTGCTTTTATTGTCCTGGTGGCCCAGAGGTAGTGTTCCCCGGTCACAATTATAAGATCGTGGCTTCAAATCCTGGTGGGGTGAGGCGTTGATTATATGTAGAAGTCCGCGTGCTTTATTGGGCTAATGAAATATATATGGATCCTCGTGTTTTGAAGCCGCATTTGGTAAAACGTTGCTCTGATCACCTAAGTGGCACGGGTGGTCCCCATTAGAGGTTCATGGCGCCATAATTTCGTTGAACAGGCTTTGTGTGAAATATAACAGAGTCTAGGACTGCTTATAGTATCCTGGTGGCCCATAGGTAGCGTTCCTCGGTCACAATTATAAGATCGTGGGTTCGAATCCTGGTGGAGTGAGGTGTTGATTATATGTAGAAGTCCGCGTGCTCTTTTGGGCTAAGGAAATATATATGGATCCTTGTGTTTCGAAGCCGGATTTGGTAAAACGTTGCTCTGATCACCTAAGCGGCACGGATGGTCCCCATTAGAGGTTCACAGCGCCATAAGCTCGTTGAACAGGCTTTTTGTGAAATATAGCAGAGTCTAGGACTGCTTTTATTGTCCTGGTGGCCCAGAGGTAGCGTTCCCCGGTCACAATTAGAAGATCGTGGGTTCGAATCCTGGTGAGAGGAGGTGTTGATCATATGTAGAAGCCGCTTGCTTTATTGGTCAAATGAAATATATATGGATCCTCGTGTTTTGAAGCCGCATTTGGTAAAACGTTGCTCTGATCACCTAAGCGGCATGGGTGGTCCCCATTAGAGGTTCACGGCGCCATAAGCTCGTTGAACAGGCTTTGTGTGAAATATATCAGAGTCTAGGACTGCTTTTATTATCCTGGTGGCCGAGAGGTAGCGTTCCCCGGTCACAATTATAAGATCGTGGATTTAAATCCTTGTGGGGTGAGGTGTTGATTATATGTAGAAGTCCGCGTGCTTTATTGGGCTAATGAAATATATATGGATCCTCGTGTTTCGAATCCGGATTTGGTAAAACGTTGCTCTGATCACCTAAGCGGCACGGATGGTCCCCATTAGAGGTTCACAGCGTCATAAGCTCGTTGAACAGGATTTGTGTGAAATATAGCAGAGTCTAGGATTGCTTTTATCGTCCTGGTGGCCCATAGGTAGCGTTCCTCGGTCACAATTATAAGATCGTGGGTTTGAATCCTGGTGGGGTGAGGTGTTGATTATATGTAGAAGTCCGCGTGCTTTATTGGGCTAATGAAATATATATGGATCCTCGTGTTTTGAAGCCGCATTTGGTAAAACGTTGCTCTGATCACCTAAGCGGCACAGGCGGTCCCCATTAGAGGTTCATGGCGCCATAAGGTCGTTGAACAGGCTTTGTGTGAAATATAGTAGAGTCTAGGACTGCCTTTATTGTCCTGGTGGCCCAGAGGTAGCGTTCCCCGGTCACAATTATAAGATCATGGGTTCAAATCCTGGTGGGGTGAGGTGTTGATTATATGTAGAAGTCCGTGTGCTTTATTGGTCTAATGAAATATATATGGATCCTAGTGTTTCGAAGCCGCATTTGGTAAAACGTTGCTCTGATCACCTAAGCAGCACGGGTGGTCCCCTATAGTGGTTCACAGCGCCATAAGCTCGTTGAACAGGCTTTGTGTGAAATATAACAGAGTCTAGGACTGCTTATAGTGTCCTGGTGGCCCATAGGTAGCGTTCCTTGGTCACAATTATAGGATCGTGGGTTCGAATCCTGGTGGAGTGAGGTGTTGATTATATGTAGAAGTCCGCGTGCTCTATTGGGATAATGAAATATATATGGATCCTTGTGTTTCGAAGCCGGATTTGGTAAAAAGTTGCTCTGATCACCTAAGCGGCTTTTGTGGTCCCCATTAGAAGTTCACGGCGCCATAAGCTCGTTGAACAGGCTTTGTGTGAAATATAGCAGAGACTAGGACTGCTTTTATTATCCTGGTGGCCCAGAGGTAGCGTTCCCCGGTCACAATTATAATATCGTGGGTTTAAATCCTAGTGGGGTGAGGTGTTGATTATATGTAGAAGTCCGCATGCTTTATTGGGCTAATGAAATATATATGGATCCTTGTGTTTCGAAGCTGCATTTGATAAAACGTTGCTCTGATCACCTAAGCGGCACGGGTGGTCCCCATGAGAGGTTCACGGCGCCATAAGCTCTTTGAACAGGCTTTGTATGAAATATAGCAGTGTCTAGGACTGCTTTTATTGTCCTGGTGGCCCAGACGTAGAGTTCCCCGGTCACAATTATAAGATCGTGGTTTCAAATCCTGGTGGGGTGAGGCGTTGATTATGTGTAGAAGTCCGCGTGCTTTATTGGGCTAATGAAATATATATGGATCCTCGTGTTTTGAAGCCGCATTCTATAAAACGTTGCTCTGATCACCTAAGCGGCACAGGTGGTCCCCTATAGTGGTTCACAGCTCCATAAGCTCGTTGAACAGGATTTGTGTGAAATATATCAGAGTCTAGGACTGCTTATAGTGTCCTGGTGGCCCATAGGTAGCGTTCCTCGTTCACAATTATAAGATCGTGGGTTCGAATCCTGGTGGAGTGAGGTGTTGATTATATGGAGAAGCCGCGTGCTTTATTGGGGAAATTTAATATATATGGATCCTCGTGTTTTGAAGCCGGATCTGGTAAAACGTTGCTCTGATCACCTAAGCGGCACGGGTGGTCCCCATTAGAGCTTTACGGCGCCATAAGCTCGTTGAACAGGCTTTGTTTGATATATAGTAGAGTCTAGGACTGCTTTTATTGTCCTGGTGGCCCAGAGGTAGCATACCCCGGTCACAATTATAAGATCGTGGGTTTGACTCCTGGTGGGGTGAGGTGTTGATTATATGTAGAAGTCCGAGTGCTTTATTGGGTTAATGAAATATATATGGATCCTCGTGTTTCCAAGCCGGATCTGGTAAAACGTTGCTCTGATCACCTAAGCGGCACAGGTGGTCCCCATTAGAGGTTCATGGCGCCATAAGGTCGTTGAACAGGCTTTGTGTGAAATATAGTTGAGTTTAGGACTGCTTTTAGTGTCCTGATGGCCCAGAGGTAGCGTTCCCCGGTCACAATTCTAAGATCGTGGGTAAAAATCCTGGTGGGGAGAGGTGTTCATTATATGTAGAAGTCCGCGTGCTTTATTGGGCTAATGAAACATATATAGATCCTCGTGTTTCCAGGCCGGATTTGGTAAAACATTGCTCTGATCACCTAATCGACACGGGTGGTTCCCTATAGTGGTTCACAGCGCCATAAGCTCGTTGAACAGGCTTTGTGTGAAATATAGCAGAGTCTAGGAGTGCTTTTATTGTCCTGGTGGCCCAGAGGTAGCGTTCCCCGGTCACAATTATAAGATCGTGGGTTCAAATCCTGGTGGGGTGAGGTGTTGATTATATGTAGAAGTCCGCGTGCTTTATTGGGCTATGAAATATATATAGATCCTTGTGTTTCGAAGCCGCATTTGGTAAAACGTTGTTCTGATCACCTAAGTGGCATGGGTGGTCCCCATTAGAGGTTCACGGCGCCATAAGCTCGTTAAACAGGCTTTGTGTGAAATATAGCAGAGTCTAGGACTGCTTTTATTGTCCTGGTGGCCCACAGGTAGCGTTCCCCAGTCACAATTTTAAGTTCGTGGGTTCAAATCCTGGTGGGGTGAGGTGTTGAATTTATGTAGAAGTCCGAGTGCTTTATTGGGCTAATGAAATATATTTGAATACTCGTGTTTCGAAGCTGCATTTGGAAAAACGTTGCTCTGATCACATAAGCGGCACGGGTGGTCCCCATTAGAGGTTCACGGCGCCATAATCTCGTTGAACAGGATTTGTGTGAAATATAGCAGAGTCTAGGAATTCTTTTATTGTCCTGGTGGCGCAGAGGTAGCGTTCCCAGGTCACAATTAGAAGATCGTGGTTTCGAATCCTGGTGGGGTGCCGTATTGATTATATGTAGAAGTCCGCGTGCTTTATTGGGCTAATGAAATATATATGGATCCTCGTGTTTTGAAGCCGCATGTGGTAAAACGTTGATCTGATCACCTAAGCGGCATGGGTGGTCCCCATTAGAGGTTCACGGAGCCATAAGCTCGTTGAACAGGCTTAGTGTGAAATATAGCAGAGTTTAGGACTGCTTTTATTGTCCTTGTGGCCCAGACGTAGCGTTCCCCGGTCACAATTATAAGATCGTGGCTTCAAATCCTGGTGGGGTGAGGCGTTGATTATATGTAGAAGTCTGCGTGCTTTATTGGGCTAATGAAATATGTATGGATCCTCGTGTTTTGAAGCCGCATGTGGTAAAACGTTGCTCTGATCACCTAAGCGGCATAGGTGGTCCCCATTAGAGGTTCACGGCGCCATAAGCTCGTTGAACAGGCTTAGTGTGAAATATAGCAGAGTTTAGGACTGCTTTTATTGTCCTGGTGTCCCATAGGTAGCGTTCCTCGGTCACAATTATAAGATCGTGGGTTCGAATCCTGGTGGAGTGAGGTGGTGATTTTATGTAGAAGTCCGCGTGCTTTATTGGATTAATGAAATATATGTGGGTCCTCGTGTTTCGAACCTGCATTTGGTAAAACGTTGCTCTGATCACTTACGCGGCACGGGTGGTCTTCTATAGTGGTTCACAGCGCCATAAGCTCGTTGAACAGGCTTTGTGTGAAATATAGTAGAGTCTAGGACTGCTTTTATTGTCTTGGTGGCCCAGATGTAGCATACCCCGGTCACAAATATAAGATCGTGGGTTTGAATCCTGGTGGGGTGAGGTGTTGATTATATGTAGTAGTCCGAGTTCTTTATTGGGCTAATGAAATATATATGGATCCTCATGTTTCCAAGCCGGATTTGGTAAAACGTTGCTTTTATCACCTAACCGGCACGGGTGGTCCCCAATAGTGGTTCACGGTGCCATAAGCTCGTTGAACAGGCTTTATGTGAAATATAGCAGAGTCTAGGACTGCTTATAGTGTCCTGGTGGCCCATAGGTAGAGTTCCTCGGTCACAATTATAAGATCATGGGTTTGAATCCTAGTGGGGTGAGGTGTTGATTATATGTAGAAGTCCGCGTGTTTTATTGGGCTAATGAAATATATATGGATCCTCGTGTTTCGAAGCCGCATTTGGTAAAACGTTGCTCTGATCACCTAAGCGGCACAGGTGGTCCCCATGAGAGGTTCACGGCGCCATAAGCTCGTTGAACAGGCTTTGTGTGAAATATAGCAGAGTCTAGGAGTGCTTTTATTGTCCTGGTGGCCCAGAGGTATCGTTCCCTGGTCACAATTATAAGATCGTGGGTTCGAATCCTGGTGAAGTGAGGTGTTGATTATATGTAGAAGTCCGCGTGCTTTATTTGGTTAATGAAATATATGTGGGTCCTCGTGTTTCGAAGCCGGATTTGGTAAAACGTTGCTCTGATCACCTAAGCGGGACAGATGGTCCCCATTAGAGGTTCACAGCGCCATAAGCTCGTTGAACAGGCTTTGTGTGAAATATAGCAGAGTCTAGGACTGCTTTTAATGTCCTGGTTGCCCAGAGGTATCGTTCCCCGGTCACAATTAGAAGATCGTGGGTTCGAATCCTGGTGGGGTGAGGTGTTGATTATATGTAGAAGTCCGCGTGCTTTATTGGGCTAATGAAATATATATGGATCCTCGTGTTTCGAAGCAGCATTTGATAAAACGTTGCTCTGATCACCTAAGCGGCACGGGTGGTCCCCATGAGAGGTTCACGGCGCCATAAGCTCTTTGAACAGGCTTTGTGTGAAATATAGCAGAGTCTAGGACTGCTTATAGTGTCCTGGTGGCCCATAGGTAGCGTTCCTCGGTCACAATTATAAGATCGAGGGTTCGAATCCTGGTGGAGTGAGGTGTTGATTATATGTAGAAGTCCACTTGCTCTATTGGGCTAATGAAATATATATGGATCCTTGTGTTTCGAAGTCGGATTTGGTAAATCGTTGCTCTGATTACCTAAGCGGCACGGATGGTCCCCATTAGAGGTTTACGGCGCCATAAGCTCGTTGAACAGGCTTTGTGTGAAATATAGCAGAGTCTAGGACTGCTTTTATTGTCCTGGTGGCCCAGACGTAGTGTTCCCCGGTCACAATTATAAGATCGTGGCTTGAAATCCTGGTGGGGTGAGGCGTTGATTATATGTAGAAGTCCGCGTGCTTTATTGGGCTAATGAAATATATATGGATCCTCGTGTTTTGAAGCCGCATTCTATAAAACGTTGCTCTGATCACCTAAGCGGCACGGGTGGTCCCCTATAGTGGTTCACAGCGCCATAAGCTCGTTGAACAGGATTTGTGTGAAATATATCAGAGTCTAGGACTGCTTATAGTGTCCTGGTGGCCCATAGGTAGCATTCCTCGGTCACAATTATAAGATCGTGGTTTCGAATCCTGGTGGAGTGAGGTGTTGATTATATGTAGAAGTCCACGTGCTCTATTGGGCTAATGAAATATATATGGATCCTTGTGTTTCGAAGTCGGATTTGGTAAAACGTTGCTCTGATCACCTAAGCGGGATGGATGGTCCCCATTAGAGGTTCACAGCGCTATAAGCTCGTTGAACAGGCTTTGTGTGAAATATAGCAGAGTCTAGGACTGCTTTTATTGTCCTGGTGGCCCAGAGGTAGCGTTCCCCGGTCACAATTAGAAGATCGTGGGATCGAATCCTGGTGGGGTGAGGTGTTGATTATATGGAGAAGTCGCGTGCTTTATTGGGGAAATTTAATATATATGGATCGTCGTGTTTTGAAGCCGGATCTGGTAAAACGTTGCTCTGATCACCTAAGCGGCACGGGTGGTCCCCATTAGAGCTTTACAGCGCCATAAGCTCGTTGAACAGGCTTTGTTTGATATAAAGTAGAGTCTAGGACTGCTTTTATTGTCCTGGTGGCCCAGAGGTAGCATACCCCGGTCACAATTATAAGATTGTGGGTTTAAATCCTGGTGGGGTGAGGTGTTGATTATATGTAGAAGTCCGAGTGCTTTATTGGGTTAGTGAAATATATATGGATCCTCGTGTTTCCAAGCCGGATCTGGTAAAACGTTGCTCTGATCACCTAAGCGGCACAGGTGGTCCCCATTAGAGGTTCATGGCGCCATAAGGTCGTTGAACAGGCTTTGTGTGAAATATAGTTGAGTTTAGGACTGCTTTTAGTGTACCTGATGGCCCAGAGGTAGCGTTCCCCGGTCACAATTCTAAGATCGTGGGTAAAAATCCTGGTGGGGAGAGGTGTTGATTAGATGTAGAAGTCCGCGTGCTTTATTGGGCTAATGAAACATATATAGATCCTCGTGTTTCCAGGCCGGATTTGGTAAAACATTGCTCTGATCACCTAATCGACACGGGTGGTTCCCTATAGTGGTTCACAGCGCCATAAGCTCGTTGAACAGGCTTTGTGTGAAATATAGCAGAGTCTAGGAGTGCTTTTATTGTCCTGGTGGCCCAGAGGTAGCGTTCCCCGGTCACAATTATAAGATCGTGGGTTCAAATCCTGGTGGGGTGAGGTGTTGAGTATATGTAGAAGTCCGCGTGCTTTATTGGGCTATGAAATATATATGGATCCTTGTGTTTCGAAGCCGCATTTGGTAAAACGTTGCTCTGATCACCTAAGCGACATGGGTGGTCCCCATTAAAGGTTCACGGCGCCATAAGCTCGATAAACAGGCTTTGTGTGAAATATAGCAGAGTCTAGGACTGCTTTTATTGTCCTGGTGGCCCACAGGTAGCGTTCCCCAGTCACAATTATAAAATCGTGGGTTTAAATCCTGGTGGGGTGAGGTGTTGATTATATGTAGAAGTCCGCGTGCTTTATTGGGCTAATGAAGTATATATGGATCCTTGTGTTTCGAAGCCGCATTTGGTAAAACGTTGCTCTGATCTCCTAAGCGGCACGGGTGGTCCCCTATAGTGGTTCACAGCGCCATAAGCTCGTTGAACAGGCTTTGTGTGAAATATAGTAGAGTCTAGGACTGCTTTTATTGTCCGTGTGGCCCAGAGGTAGCATAACCCGGTCACAATTATAAGATTGTGGGTTTGAATCCTGGTGGGGTGAGGTGTTGATTATATGTAGAAGTCCGAGTGCATTATTGGGCTAATGAAGTATATATGGATCCTCGTGTTTCCAAGCCGGATATGGTAAAACGTTGCTCTGATCACCTAAGCGGCACGGGTGGTCCCCATTAGAGGTTCATGGCGCCATAATTTCGTTGAACAGGCTTTGTGTGAAATATAACAGAGTCTAGGACTGCTTATAGTGTCCTGGTGGCCCATAGGTAGCGTTCCTCGGTCACAATTTTAAGATCGTGGGTTCGAATCCTGGTGGAGTGAGGTGTTGATTATATGTAGAAGTCCGCGTGCTCTTTTGGGCTAATGAAATATATATGGATCCTCGTGTTTCGAAGCCGGATTTGGTAAAACGTTGCTCTGATCACCTAAGCGGCACGGATGGTCCCCATTAGAGGTTCACAGCGTCATAAGCTCGTTGAACAGGCTTTGTGTGAAATATAGCAGAGTCTAGGACTGCTTTTATTATCCTAGTTGCCCATAGGTAGCGTTCCTCGGTCACAATTATAAGATCGTGGGTTCGAATCCTGGTGAAGTGAGGTGTTGATTATATGTAGAAGTCCGCGTGCTTTATTGGGTAAATAAAATATATGTGGGTCCTCGTGTTTGAAGCCAGATTTGGTAAACGTTGCTCTGATCACGCACCTAAAAGCGGCACGGGTGGTCCCCATTAGAGGTTCACGGCGCCAAAAGCTCGTTGAACAGGCTTTGTGTGAAACATAGCAGAGTCTAGGACTGCTTTTAGTGTCCTGGTGGCCCAGAGGTAGCGTTCCCCGGTCATAATTATAAGATCGTGGGTTCGAATCCTGGTGGGGTGAGGTGTGTTGATTATATGTAGAAGTCAGCGTGCTTTATTGGGCTAATAAAATATATATGGATCCTCGTGTTTCGAAGCCGCATTTGGTAAAACGTTGCTCCTGATACTCAAGCGACGCAATTGGTCCCCATAATGGGTTTCACGGCGCCATAAGCTCGTTGAACAGGCTTTGTGTGAAATATAGCAGAGTCTAGGACTGCTTTTATTGTCCTGGTGACCCAGAGGTAGCGCTCCCCGGTCATAATTATAAGATCGTGGCATCAAATCCTGGTGGGGTGAGGCGTTGATTATATGTAGAAGTCCGCCTGCTTTTTTGGGCTAATGAAATATATATGGATCCTCGTGTTTCCAATCCGGATTTAAAAAAACGTTGCTCTGATCACCTAAGAGGCACGGGTGGTCCCCTATAGTGGTTCACAGCGCCATAAACTCGTTGAACAGGTTTTGTGTTTAATATAACAGAGTCTAGGACTGCTTATAGTGTCCTGGTGGCCCATAGGTAGCGTTCCTCGGTCATAATTATAAGATCGTGGGTTCGAATCCTGGTGGAGTGAGGTGTTGATTATATGTAGAAGTCCGCGTGCTTTATTGGGCTTATGAAATATATATGGATCCTCGTGTTTCGAAGCCGGATTGGGTAAAACGTTGCTCTGATCACCTAAGCGGCACGGATGGTCCACATTAGAGGTTCACAGCGTCATAAGCTCGTTGAACAGGCTTTGTGTGAAATATAGCAGAGTCTAGGACTGCTTTTATCGTCCTGGTATTGGCCCGCAAATTTAGTTCCTCGGTCACAATTATAGATCGTGGAAGGTTGAATCGCGGAAGTGAGGTGTTGATTATATGTAGAAGTCCGGCGTGCTTTATTGGGCTAATGAAATATATATGGATCCTCGTGTTTCGAAGCCGCATTTGGTAAAACGTTGCTATGATCACCCAAGCGGCACGGGTGGTCCCCATTAGAGGTTCACGACGCCAAAAGCTAGATGAACAGGCTTTGAGTGAAACATAGCAGAGTCTAGGACTGCTTTTATTGAACTGGTGGCCCAGAGGTATCGTTCCCCGGTCACATTTATAAGATCGTGGGTTCAAATCCTGGTGGGGTGAGGTGTTGATTATATGTAGAAGTCCGCATGCTTTATTGGCCTAATGAAATATATATGGATCCTCGTGTTTCGAACCCGGATTTGGTAAAACGTTGCTCTGATCACCTAAGCGGCACGAGTGGTACCCATTAAAGGTTCTCGGCGCCATAAGCTCGTTGAACAGGCTTTGTGTGAAATATAGCAGAGTCTAGGACTGCTTTATTGTCCTGGTGGCCCAGAGGTAGCGTTCCCCGGTCACAATTATAAGATCGTGGGTTCAAATCCTGGTGGGGTGAGGTGTTGATTATATGTAGAAATCTGCGTGCTTTATTTGGCTAATGAAATATATATGGATCCTCGTGTTTCGAAGCGGGATTTGGTAAAACGTTGCTCTGATCACCTAAGCGTTACGGGTGGTCCCCATTAGAGGTTCATGGCGCCGCTCGTTGAACAGGCTTTGTGTGAAATATAGCAGAGTCTAGGACTGCTTTTATTGTCCTGGTGGCCCCAGAGGTATCGTTCCCCGGTCACAATTAAAAGATCGTGGGTTCGAATCCTGGTGGGGTGAGGTGTTGATTATATGTAGAAGTCCGCGTGCTTTATTGGGCTAATGAAATATATATGGATCCTCTTGTTTTGAAGCCGCATTTGGTAAAACGTTGCTCTGATAACCTAAGCGGTACAGGTGGTCCCCATTAGAGGTTCACGGCGCCATAAGCTCGTTGAACAGGCTTTGTGTGAAATATAGCAGAGTCTAGGACTGCCTTTATTATCCTGGTGGCCCAGAGGTAGCGTTCCCCGGTCACAATTATAAGATCATGGGTTTAAATCCTGGTGGGGTGAGGTGTTGATTATATGTAGAAGTCCGCGTGCTTTATTGGGATAATGAAATATATATGGATCCTCGTGTTTTGAAGCAGCATTTGGTTAAACGTTGCTCTGATCACCTAAGCGGCACGGGTGGTCCCCTATAGTGGTTCACAGCGCCATAAGCTCGTTGAACAGGCTTTGTGTGAAATATAACAGAGTCTAGGACTGCTTATAGTGTCCTGGTGGCCCATAGGTAGCGTTCCTCGGTCACAATTATAAGATCGTGGGTTCGAATCCTGGTGGAGTGAGGTGTTGATTATATGTAGAAGGCCGCATGCTCTATTGGGCTAATGAAATATGTATGGATCCTTGTGTTTCGAAGCCGGATTTGGTAAAACGTTGCTCTGATCACCTAAGCGGCACGGATGGTCCCCATTAGAGGTTCACAGCGCCATAAGCTCGTTGAACAGGCTTTGTGTGAAATATAGCAGAGTCTAGGACTGCTTTTATCGTCCTAGTGGCCCATAGGTAGCGTTCCTCGTTCACAATTATAAGATCGTGGGTTCGAATCCTGGTGAAGTGAGGTGTTGATTATATGTAGAAGTCCGCGTGCTTTATTGGGTAAATAAAATATATGTGGGTCCTCGTGTTTCGCAGCCAGATTTGGTAAAACGTTGCTCTAATCACCTAAGCGGGACGGATGGTCCCCATTAGAGGTTCACAGCGCCATAAGCTCGTTGAACAGGCTTTGTGTGAAATATAGCAGAGTCTAGGACTGCTTTTATTATCCTGGTGGCCCAGAGGTAGCGTTCCCCGGTCACAATTATCAGATCATGGGTTTAAATCCTGGTGGGATGAGGTGTTGATTATATGTAGAAGTCCGCGTGCTTTATTAGGCTAATGAAATATATATGGATCATCGTGTTTCGAAGCCGCATTTGGTAAAACGTTGCTCTGATCACCTAAGCGGCACGGGTGGTCCCCATGATAGGTTTACGGCGCCATAAGCTCGTTGAACAGGCTTTGTGCGGAATATAGCAGAGTCTAGGACTGCTTTTATTGTCCTGGTGACCCAGAGGTAGCGCTCCCCGGTCACAATTATAAGATCGTGGCTTCAAATCCTGGTGGGGTGAGGCGTTGATTATATGTAGAAGTCCGCGAGCTTTCTTGGGCTAATGAAATATATATGGATCCTCGTGTTTCCAATCCGGATTTCGTAAAACGTTGCTCTGATCACCTAAGAGGCACGGGTGGTCCCCTATAGTGGTTCACAGCGCCATAAACTCGTTGAACAGGCTTTGTGTTTAATATAACAGAGTCTAGGACTGCTTATAGTGTCCTGGTGGCCCATAGGTAGCGTTCCTCGGTCACAATAATAAGATCGTGGGTTCGAATCCTGGTGGAGTGAGGTGTTGATTATATGTAGAAGTCCGCGTGCTTTATTGGGCTAATGAAATATATATGGATCCTCGTGCTTCGAAGCCGGATTTGGTAAAACGTTGCTCTGATCACCTAAGCGGCACGGATGGTCCCCATTAGAGGTTCACAGCGTCATAAGCTCGTTGAACAGGCTTTGTGTGAAATATAGCAGAGTCTAGGACTGCTTTTATCGTCCTGGTGGCCCATAGGTAGCGTTCCTCGGTCACAATTATAAGATTGTGGGTTCGAATCCTGGTGAAGTGAGGTGTTGATTATATGTAGAAGTCCGCGTGCTTTATTGGGTTAATGAAATATATGTGGGTCCTCGTGTTTCGAAGCCGGATTTGGTAAAACGTTGCTCTGATCACCTAAGCGGGACAGATGGTCCCCATTAGAGGTTCACAGCGCCATAAGCTCGTTGAACAGGCTTTGTGTGAAATATAGCAGAGTCTAGGACTGCTTTTATTGTCCTGGTGGCCCAGAGGTATCGTTCCCCGGTCACAATTAGAAGATCGTGGGTTCGAATCCTGGTGGGGTGAGGTGTTGATTATATGTAGAAGTCCGCGTGCTTTATTGGGCTAATGAAATATATATTGATCCTCGTGTTTTGAAGCCGCATTTGGTAAAACGTTGCTCTGATCACCTAAGCGGCACGGGTGGTCCCCTATAGTGGTTCACAGCGCCATAAGCTCGTTGAACAGGCTTTGTGTGAAATATAACAGAGTCTAGGACTGCTTTTATTGTCGTGGTGGCCCAGAGGCAGCGTTCCCCGGTCACAATTATAAGATCATGGCTTCAAATCCTGGTGGGGTGAGGCGTTGATTATATGTAGAAGTCCGCGTGCTTTATTGGGCTAATGAAATATATATGGATCCTCGTGTTTCGATGCCGCATTTGGTAAAACGTTGCTCTGATCACCTAAGCGGCACGGGTGGTCCCCTATAGTGGTTCACAGCGCCATAAGCTCGTTGAACAGGCTTTGTGTGAAATATAGTAGAGTCTAGGACTGCTTTTATTGTCCTGGTTGCCCAAATTATACCCCGGTCTGAATTATAAGATTGTGGGTTTGAATCCTGGTGGGGTGAGGTGTTGATTATATGTAGAAGTCCGAGTGCTTTATTGGGCTAATGAAATATATATGGATCCTCGTGTTTCCAAGCCGGATTTGGTAAAACGTTGCTCTGATCACCTAAGCGGCACGAGTGGTCCCAATTAGAGGTTCATGGCGCCATAACGTCGTTGAACAGGCTTTGTGTGAAATATAGTAGAGTCTAGGACTGCTTTTATTTTCCTGGTGGCCCAGAGCTAGCATACCCCGGTCACAATTATAAGACCGTGGGTTTGAATCCTGGTGGGGTGAGGTGTTGATTATATGTAGAAGTTCGCGTGCTTTATTGGGCTAATGAAATATATATGGATCCTCGTGTTTGGAAGCCGGATTTGGTAAAACGTTGCTCTGATCAACTAAGCGGTACGGATGGTCCCCATTAGAGGTTCACAGCATCATAAGCTCGTTGAACAGGCTTTGTGTGAAATATAGCAGAGTTTAGGACTGCTTTTATTGTCCTGGTGGCCCATAGGTAGCGTTCCTCGGTCACAATTATAAGATCGTGGGTTCGAATCCTGGTGGAGTGAGGTGTTGATTATATGTAGAAGTCCGCATGCTTTATTGGGTTAATGAAATATATGTGGGTCCTCGTGTCTCGAAGCCAGATTTGGTAAAACGTTGCTCTGATCACCTAAGTGGCACGGATGGTCCCCATTAGAGGTTCACAGCGCCATAAGCTCGTTTAACAGGCTTTGTGTGAAATATAGAAGAGTCTAGGACTGCTTTTATTGTCCTGGTGGCCCAGAGGTAGCGTTCCCCGGTCACAATTAGAAGATCGTGGGTTCGAATCCTGGTGGGGTGAGGTATTGATTATATATAGAAGTCCGCGTGCTTTATTGGGCTAATGAAATATATATGGATCCTCGTGTTTCGAAGCCGCATTTGGTAAAATGTTGCTTTGATCACCTAAGCGGCATGTGTGGTCCCCTTGAGAGGTTCACGGCGCCATAAGCTCGTTGAACAGGCTTAATGTGAAATATAGCAGAGTCTAGGACTGCTTTTAGTGTCCTGGTGGACCAGAGGTAGCGTTCCCCGGTCACAATTATAAGATCGTGGCTTCAAATCTTGGTGGGGTGAGGCGTTGATTATATGTAGAAGTCCGCGTGCTTTATTGGGCTAATGAAATATATATGGATCTCGTGTTTCCAAGCGGTTGGTAAAACGTTGCTCTGATCACCTAAAAGCGGCACAGGTGGTCCCCATTAGAAGGTTCACGGCGCCATAAGCTCGTTAGACAGGCTTTGTGTGAAATATACCAGAGTCTAGGACTGCTTTTATTGTCCTGGTGGCCCATAGGTAGCGTTCCTCGGTCACAATTATAAAATCGTGGGTTCGAATCCTGGTGAAGTGAGGTGTTGATTATATGTAGAAGTCCGCGTGCTTTATTGGGCTAATGAAATATATATGGATCCTCATGTTTCGAAGCCGGATTTGGTAAAACGTTGCTCTGATCACC
>NW_024736321.1:0-2806 GCF_018991925.1 Homarus americanus
AGATGACCTATGACAGTATTAGTACTGGTGAGATGACCTATGACAGTATTACAGACTGGTGAGATGATGGATGACCTATGCCAGTATTACAGTACTGGTGAGATGACCTATGACAGTATTAGTGGTGATGATATGACAGTATACAGTACTGGTGACGTACTGGTGGATGACTCTATGACAGTATTACAGTACTGGTGAGATGACCTATGACAGTATTACAGTACTGGTGAGATGACCTATGACAGTATTACAGTACTGGTGAGATGACCTATGACAGTATACAGTACTGTGATGCTTTGGTGAGATGACCTATGACAGTATTACAGTACTGTGAGATGACCTATGACAGTATAGTGGTGAGATGACACAGTATTACAGTACTGGTGAGATGACCTATGCAGTATTACAGTACTGGTGAGATGACCTGCCAGTATTACAGTACTGGTGAGATGACCTATGACAGTATTACAGTACTGGTGAGATGACCTATGACAGTATTACAGTACTGGTGAGATGACCTATGACAGTATATAGTACTGGTGAGATGACCTATGACAGTATTACAGTACTGGTGAGATGACCTATGACAGTATTACAGTACTGGTGAGATGACCTATGACAGTATTACAGTACTGGTGAGATGACCTATGACAGTATTACAGTACTGGTGAGATGACCCAGACAGTATTAGTACTGGAGATGACCTATGACAGTATTACAGTACTGGTGAGATGACCTATGACAGTATTACAGTACTGGTGAGATGACCTATGACAGTATTACAGTACTGGTGAGATGACCTATGACAGTATTACAGTACTGGTGAGATGACCTATGACAGTATTACAGTACTGGTGAGATGACCTATGACAGTATTACAGTACTGGTGAGATGACCTATGACAGTATTACAGTACTGGTGAGATGACCTATGACAGTATTACAGTACTGGTGAGATGACCTATGACATACAGTACTGGTGAGATGACCTATGACAGTATTACAGTACTGGTGAGATGACCTATGCCAGTATTACAGTACTGGTGAGATGACCTATGACAGTATTACAGTACTGGAGATGACCTATACGTATTACAGACTGGTGATGACCTATGACAGTATTACAGTACTGTGAGATGACCTATGACAGTATTACATACTGGAGATGACCTATGACAGTATTACAGTACTGGTGAGATGACCTATGACAGTATTACAGTACTGGTGAGATGACCTATGACAGTATTACAGTACTGGTGAGATGACCTATGACAGTATGCATACTGGGAGATGACCTATGACAGTATTACAGTACTGGGAGATGACCTATGACAGTATTACAGTACTGGTGAGATGACCTATGACAGTATTACAGTACTGGTGAGATGACCTATGACAGTATTACAGTACTGGTGAGATGACCTATGACAGTATACAGTACTGGTGAGGGACCATGACAGTATTACAGTACTGGTGAGATGACTATGACAGTATTACAGTACTGGTGAGATGACCTATGACAGTATTACAGTACTGGTGAGATGACCTATGACAGTATTACAGTACTGGTGAGATGACCTATGACAGTATTACAGTACTGGTGAGATGACCTATGACAGTATTACAGTACTGGTGAGATGACCTATGACAGTATTACTACTGGTGAGATGACCTATGACAGTATTACAGTACTGGTGAGATGACCTATGACAGTATTACAGTACTGGTGAGATGACCTATGACAGTATTACAGTACTGGTGAGATGACCTATGACAGTATTACAGTACTGGTGAGATGACCTATGACAGATAGTACTGGTGAGATGACGACAGTATTACGTATGGCGTACTGGGATGACTATGACAGTATTAGTACTGGTGAGATGACCTATGACAGTATTACAGTACTGGTGAGATGACCTATGACAGTATTACAGTACTGGTGAGATGACCTATGACAGTATTACAGTACTGGTGAGATGACCTATGCCAGTATTACAGTACTGGTGAGATGACCTATGACAGTATTACAGTACTGGAGATGACCATACATATTACAGTACTGGTGAGATGACCAGACAGTATTACAGTACTGGTGAGATGACCTATGACAGTATTACAGTACTGGTGAGATGACATTGGTGATGACATGACAGTATTGGTTGGTGAGATGACCTGACAGTATTACAGTACTGGTGAGATGACCTATGAACAGTATTACAGTACTGGTGAGATGACCTATGACAGGTGATGACCTATATTACAGTACTGGTGAGATGACCTATGACAGTATTACAGTACTGGTGAGATGACCAGTATTACGTACTGGAGTTTCTGGTGATACCATGACAGTATTAGTACTGGTGAGATGACCTATGACAGTATTACAGTACTGGTGAGATGACCTATGACAGTATTACATACTGGTGAGATGACCTATGACAGTATTACAGTACTGTGAGATGACCTATGACAGTATTACGTACTGGTGAGATGACCTATGCCAGTATTACAGTACTGGTGAGATGACTATGACAGTCGTGAGTATTACAGTACTGGTGAGATGACCTATGACAGTATTACAGTACTGGTGAGATGACCTATGACAGTATTACAGTACTGGAGATGACCTATGACAGTATTACAGTACTGGTGAGATGACCTATGACAGTATTACAGTACTGGTGAGATGACCCGACAGTATTACAGTACTGGTGATATGACCTATGACAGATTGTTGGTGATATGACCTATGACAGTATTACAGTACTGGTGAGATGACCTATGACAGTATTACAGTACTGGTG
>NW_024736322.1:0-8501 GCF_018991925.1 Homarus americanus
TACAAGACACACACTCTCTCTGTCTCTCCATGCGTATCTCTCCCTCGTATCTCTCTGAGGGAGGACTAGGACGTCCTATATATTGGGAGGCGAGCCGTCAGGTTGAGCTGGTCGGAGGGGGGGGGGGCCGGCGAAGGGTCTCCTTACATTTGACCTGGCCAATGTGAGGTCAGGTCTGGGCTTTTTCAGAGACTATAAGTTGTATCTTCTGGAGAAGTCATCAGGTGGGGCCGTGTGTATATTGGGAGAGAGCCGGCCGGTGCCCCCTTACATGTGTGACATGGGAGGGGAGCCTGGCTGATTTATAACCCTTGGTCAACCGTGAGAGTTACCCTACACTTGACCTCCCTAATGTCGGGTCAAGACTGGACTGTCTCTGAGATGCAAGCTGCGGTCTGACAACCCATCACTACACCTCCCGCCAAGACCAAAGCTTTCATGCTCAGAGAACTGATGACACATTTAAAGTAGACAGTAACATCATGTGCAGTATCTAATATAGTCCCTGAGGCGATAATGCAACCTTACATTTTACAAATTATACCCCTAGAGATGTATGTTTTTCTACTGGCATAGTTTGATCTGACAAAGCTTACTATAAAGGTAAGTGCTCAGTCACACTGTAACCATTCCTTATTATTTATTACTTTCACTGTACTGTATCCATTCCTCATTATTCATTACTTTTACTGTACTGTATTTCATTGTAGATTATTTATTTAAAAAAAATTATCTATGTCGGACTTACGGCCATGTCGAACTTACGACCTGGATTTGGGTCCCTAACCCCGTCGTAAGTCGGGGTCTATCTGTATATATATATATATATATATATATATATATATATATATATATATATATATATATATATATATATATATATATATATATATATATATATATATATATATATATATATATATATACTCGGGATTGCCGAACTCAATCAGTTCAGAAGATTGGATTACGTTAACCGAAAAGTTCGTTAACCGAAACCATTGTTTCAATGGGTTTTTGGGTAATTGGTTCCAGCTCACCGAAAATTTCCTAACTTCAACAAAAATGGTAGAAAAATTTACTTACTTTGAGGTGTGTATGTAGAAGGCTCCTGGATGATGATGATGATGTGCATTTGAAGTGGGTGGTGGAGGAGGAGAAGGGAGAAGAGAAGGAAGTGGAGGTGGAGGAGAAGCATTTTACTGCTTCTTGGAAGGTGAGTCACCTTCCATGAAAATGTCAGGAACCTCTGGACTGACAGATTCTCCACCATGAACATCCTCTCTCCTTCTTGAAGTGGAAGGCTGAGGGCTAGCATCTTGTTCCCTCTGCCTTTTACTGAAGAAAGTGTCAATTGTGGTCTGTGGGGCACCTGTCCTCCTCACCATTAACTTATGTTTAAAGAAGGAGACCACTGAGTCCTCAACATGACACAAAGTTAGTTCAGTTTTTTCCACTTCTGGGTGCTTTGAAGCCAGTTCCCTGAACTTCTCCCAGTGGTAAATCACATCTTTCAACTGTTTAGCTGACATATGGTCATCACTTTCAATTTCCTCCTCACCACTGTCAGCCTCTACCCGTAACATCTCATCCAGTTCCTTCAAGTCATTAGGAGTAAGTTCCTCCTCATGAGACATCACAAGCTCTTCCACATCCTTCTCCTCCACTTCAAGACCCAATGACTGACCAATGGACCCAATCTCCTGGTCCAACTCTGTGTCATCCTCAAATCCCTCAAAATCATGGACTACTGATGGCCACAGTGCTTTCCATGAAGAATTGAGGGTTCTATTGGAGACTTCTTGCCATGATGACACAATCAATTTTTCAGCCTCCAGGACGTTGAATTGTGTCTTCCAGAACTGTTTCAGTGTTAGTTCAGGATCAATGGAAGTTGCCTGATGACACCTCCTAAACATTTTCTTCATGTACAACTTCTTGAAGTTGCTGATCACATTCTGGTCCATTGGCTGTATGAGTGATGTAGTGTTTGGAGGCAAAAACAACACTTTCACAAAGTCAAATTTATACTCCAAATTTCTGGCAAGGTCAGGGTCATGACCAGGAGCATTATCCATGAGGAGAAGAGCCTTTACAGGAAGTTTATTGGTGGTTAGGTAGCTCTTGACAGAGGGGCAAAACACATCAATAGCCCATTCATTAAAGAACTGTCTTGTCACCCATGCCTTACGGTTGGACTTCCAATAAACTCCAAGCATTGTTCTTACCACTTTCTGTTGCTTGAACACCCTGGGGGTTTCAGAGTGGTAGACAAGCATAGGCTTCAGTCGGAAATCCCCTGAAGCATTGGCACCAAGCAATAGAGTGAGACGGTCTTTCATGGGTTTATGCCCAGGTAAAGAGGCTTCATCCTTGGTGATGAATGTTCTTTTGGGCATCTTTTTCCAGAACAGCCCAGTTTCGTCAACATTGAAAACTTGCTGTGGAAGATAATTTTCTTCTTCCATCAGTTTTTTAAATTCAATTAAAAACTTTGCTGCCCCTTCTTTATCAGCACTAGCAGCTTCACCATACCTAACAACACTTAAAATGTCACTTCTTTTCTTAAATTTTTCGAACCAGCCTTTGCTAGCCCGAAAATCTTCAAATTCTGTTCCTGAAGAACTAGGTTGATCTGTCTTTAAATGTTCATAAATCTCCCTGGCTCTTTCACAAATGAAATCACCAGAAACTGAATCACCTTTCATCTGTTTTTCCCTAATCCAGATGATAAGTAACCTCTCAGTTTCTACGATTAGGGATCTACTTTTAAACACTCTTGTAGATTTGTCTCTCACGTTCACTTCTTTAAATTTGTCTTTTTGTGCAAGAATTGTCGGCACAGTTGATGCCGACATGCCATATTCTTTGCATAGCGCATATGATTTAATGAATTGTTCGTTTTTTTTATTATTTCCTGCTTTATTTGGATTGAAATTGCTTTTCTTGATTTCTTAGGCCCCAGGCTGGATTCAAACAATGTCAACACGTATTTTTCAAAGTTAAACTAGCTGTAAATAAAGAATATTTTCTTTAAAATAACACTGCACTGCACTATATATTGTCAATATGTAAAATAAATTTCAAAATGACCAATAATTTGCTTGGAAACAGAAAAAAGTGTTTAGTTGAAGAGTCTCAAGCAAGATGTTACCTCCAGTGAAAACAGAGAGAGACTAACTCCTGTTTGCTGTGTTAAGAGGCTGGATGCCGCGCATTAAACTAGTCACTTTACCTTCAATTTTGTTCAATAATTGTTAAAATGACTAAAAGATTTAATATTAAACTTTTAAAATTATTGAATAGTATAAACTTCTTGATATTTACAAAAATAGTAAGGAATTTAAGCCCTAGAACCGATTAATGTATTGGCGGACTGATACTAAAGCTGGGTGCCCGGTCAGTGCAAGCGAAAACATGTTGAGGTCGGTTCGTAAGAACTTCGTTAACCGAATTTTTTTTCGTTAAACGAATTGAAGATCCTTTAACGAACACCTCGGTTAACGTAATTTCACGGCGCCATCAGCTCGATGAACAGGCTTTGTGTGAAATATAACAGAGTCTAGAACTGCTTTTAGTGTCCTTGTGGGCTAGCCGGTAAGCGTTCCCTAGTCCCACCCAGTAGGTCGAGGGTTCGATTCCTTGCTGGTGAGGTCGTTGATATATATATATATATATATATATATATATATATATATATATATATATATATATATATATATATATATATATATATATATACATATATTTCATGTAGATCCACAATGAAAACGTGGATAAGATAAATCTTGATAAAATCACACGGGAAAAGGGAAACAACGGAGCACCTTAGCTTTCGTCTATATTCAAGACATCTTCAGAGGCAACTGGATTACATGGACAGAGAGAGGCTTAAATATACAGGGTGACCTTAAAAACATGAGGTCAGGTCATAATGATGTCATCCACTAATCCCCACACCAACACACACGTAGAGGAGCTAAAGAGAAGGGAGGTGACGTGACTAGTCCGGTCAGGTAAAAAATAAGGGACCCGCTAAATAACTATCATACATCTAGATCAAAGGTTTTCAAAGCATTTTTAACCTTGGGCCACTGACAAATAAATTTATGTAACATATTATCAGTTTTGAACTGACCATCACTAAGGTTTATTGATTTTAATTCCTTAATCAAACTAGCTTCAACCAGAAGTCTTTCTGTAACACAAGATGATTTAAATACTTCTAAGCTTTTTTCCCAAGCAATGGAATGATTATTATTCCTAACATGAACGAACAAGGCACTGCTTTCAGATGTTGTTCTGATATTGTACTTATGTTGTTTGATTCTGAGCTGCGGTGTTTTTCCTGTCTGTCCTACATAATTATATTTGCTACATGGAATACAATAAACACTTCCATTTACATTCAAACTTGGGCTATTTCTTATTAACATATTGGTAATGGTTGAGTCATACTTGAAAACAACATTAATATTTAGTAGCTTGAGGGACCGAACTAACAGGACAAATTCATTACGATAGGGCAGAGTCAAAATATTCTTAAGTGTAGGAATTTGCCTTATATGTATGGATTGATCAAAACACACAAGCTTAACAATCCATTACGTCCTATCGTGAGTTCTGTGGGTTCTGTTACTTACAAATTATCCAAGTGGCTGGTAAAGATGCTATCCCCTTCTTTTAATTGCTAACTTTTCGGAAATAATCATTTTCCATCATCAAGAGCCTAAAAAGTTTTGAAAAGTTTAAAAATACAGGTGATATACAATAAAAACATAATATTATACAAAAATTTACCTTCGATAAACTTAAAAAATTTAAAAAAGAGCAATCCAATTCAAAACCGACAAAAATGATGAGAGACCTACATACAAAGCTAAAATCAGTAAATAAAAAGTATGAAATAAAATATACAGGGGCGTATTACCTTGATGCTGTTGATGCTGCAGAGATTGATGGGACTGGTTCTATAGATGCTGCAGAGGTTGATGGGACTGGTTCTGTAGATGCTGCAGAGGTTGATGGGACTGGTTCTGTAGATGCTGCAGAGGTTGATGGGACTGGTTCTGTAGATGCTGCAGAGGTTGATGGGACTGGTTCTGTTGATGCTGCAGAGGTTGATGGGACTGGTTCTGTTGATGCTGCAGAGGTTGATGGGACTGGTTCTGTAGATGCTGCAGAGGTTGATGGAAGTGGTTCTGTAGATGCTGCAGAGATTGATGGGACTGGTTCTGTAGAGGTTGATGGGACTGGTTCTTTTGATGCTGCATAGGTCGATGGGACTGGTTCTTTAGATGCTGCAGAGGTTGATGGGACTGGTTTTGTAGATGCTGCAGAGGTTGATGGGACTGGTTCTGTTGATGCTGCAGAGGTTGATGGGACTGGTTCTGTAGATGCTGCGGGTTGATGGGACTGGTTCTGTTGATGCTGCAGAGATTGATGGGACTGGTTCTGTTGATGCTGCAGAGATTGATGGGACTGGTTCTGTATTTGCTGCAGAGGTTGATGGGACTAGTTCTGTAGAGTCTGCTGAGGTTGATGGAACTGGTTCTGTAGGTGCTTCAGAGGTTGATAGGACTGGTTCTGTTGATGCTGCAGAGGTTGATGGGACTGGTTCTGTAGGTGCTTCAGAGGTTGATAGGACTGGTTCTGTTGATGCTGCTGAGGTTGATGGGACTGGTTCTGTAGGTGCTTCAGAGGTTGATAGGACTGGTTCTGTTGATGCTGCTGAGGTTGATGGGACTGGTTCTGTAGGTGCTTCAGAGGTTGATATGACTGGTTCTTTTGATGCTGCAGAGGTTGATGGGACTGGTTCTGTAGGTGCTTCAGAGGTTGATAGGACTGGTTCTGTTGATGCTGCAGAGGTTGATGGGACTGGTTCTGTTGATGCTGCAGAGGTTGATATGACTGGTTCTTTTGATGCTGCAGAGGTTGATGGGACTGGTTCTGTAGATGCTGCTGAGGTTGATGGAACTGGTTCTGTTGATGCTGCAGCGGTTGATGAGACTTGTTCTGTTGATGCTGCTGAGGTTGATGGGACTGGTTCTGTAGGTGCTTCAGAGGTTGATGGGACTGGTTCTGTTGATGCTGCAGAGGTTGATGGGACTGGTTCTGTAGATGCTGCTGAGGTTGATGGGACTGGTTCTGTTGATGCTGCAGAGGTTGATGGGACTGGTTTTGTAGATGCTGCAGAGGTTGATGGGACTGGTTCTGTAGATGCTGCTGAGGTTGATGGGACTGGTTCTGTAGATGCTGCAGAGGTTGATGGGACTGGTTCTGTTGATAATGCAGAGGTTGATGGGACTGGTTCTGGCTGCCTTTCAACTTTCTTAAAAACTTTTCAAGTTATCAATTAACTGTAGCATCGTAGACATTCATTAATAGTAATATCTCCATTAACCGGAACAATTTTTGCACCGCATTTCTGGGAATGAGAGAATTCCAGGTAACGAGACGACTCTCAAAGCCGGAAAAAATCCCCCATTATTGGAATTTTCCAGGTAATGGAAAAGTGATCTTGGAATTCCAGAAATTGCACATAACATCATCTCTCGAACCTGGAAAATTATCCCCCATTCCCGGAATTGTCCGGGGCCGGAAATATATATTTTTTAATTTCTGGAAAATGCGCCCGATTTTCATCTCTCAATTCCGGAAAAAACTCCCCCATCCCTTAAATTTTCCCGGTGTTGGGAAAATTTTCTCAGAATTTTCCAGAAAGTGCGCCCCGGCTTTGGGAACGATTTTCCGAGAAAATTTCAATTCCGACTGTCGGAGAGTTTCGGTTAAGGGGGAGTCTGGCTAATGGAGATATTACTGATTACCTCTATGAACCTTGGTGAATTTTACTGTGTTGGGATCTTGCTGTTCAAATTTAAACAATAAGCCTGAAACCTGCCACTTCTTTTGTAATGAATTGTTTTGGTTCTGGAGTTTCAGCTTCCTCTATATCCTCTGACAAAATTTGCTTCTCCAGTTCAATCAGGTTCTTATTGGTTAATTCTTCATTATGAGACTCGAGCAACTGAGTGACATCATCCTCATGAATATCAAGCTGGAGTTGGTCTCAAGGTCTACCACTGTCTATGTCACTTCCCCATCATCATCTTCAAAGCCCCTGAAATCGTGGACAAACTGTGGGCAGAGTTTTTTCCAAACACCATTCATATTGATTTCTTTTATCTCTGCCCATGACTGCAATGTTTTTCACGGCATCATAAATGTTGTATGATTTCCAAAATTCTTTTAAAGTCCTACTATCTCTTTGTTCTGTTGCCTTGATAGCTTGAGCAAATGTCCTTCTCAAGTACGTGTACAGTAATATCTCTGTTAGCCAGGAACTCTCAAGCCCGGAACTCCCCGATAGCCGGAATTGAAATTTTCTGAGGGGCACATTTCCCGGAAAATTCAGAGAAAATATTCCTGATACTGTATCTGGAAAATTCCGGAGATGGGGAATTTTTTTCCGGGTTTGGGAGATGAAAATCGGACGCATTTTCTGGAAATTCTGAGAGCAATTTTCCATTATCCAGTAAATTCCGGGGATGAGGGTTTTTTTGCGGGTTCGAGAGATGATGTAATGGGCAATTTCTGGAACTTCCGAGAACAATTATCCATAACCTGGAAAATTCCGGGGATGAGGGATTTTTTTCCGGGTTCGAGAGATGATGTAATGGGCAATTTCTGGAACTTCCGAGAACAATTACCGTATATCTCGGCCTATAAGGCGGCGGGGTGCATAAGACGGCCCCCGAAATTTCCGTTTAAAAAGTAGCTTTTGAGCTCTATTCGCTGTATAAGACCGGTACCCCAAATGTGACACTTACCCACTGACCCAGTAGTCCTTTATCAACCATCCTTGGTTTTTTAAAATAATGCCAATTCACTCTCAAGTAATGTCATCAAATGTTACCCGCTGGTGTAGTGTAAACACTAGTGACGTCACTTAAGTGTCTTCTATTTACCGGTAACTGGAACTAATGTCGGTGTCGAGTGAAATTTTTCCATTTACTTGAAATGGATTTACCGATTTATTTGTTTATTTATTTATTTATAATATACTGTAACATATTAAACACACTGCAAGTATTTTCTTTAATTTATATGCTTGCTTCGCACGAGAGGTGGTGGGAGTGTTCCCTCGTCTCGGTGGTGGGACTGTGTTCCGACTGTTTATACAACAGCTACCACCGTATTCTAATTGTGGTGTTTCATTAGGATTTGAGTGATAAAGATTATGTTCTTACTACATACATTTATTACACAAACATATATATATATATATATATATATATATATATATATATATATATATATATATATATATATATATATATATATATATATATATATATATATATATATATATATATATATATATATATATATATATATATATATATATATATATATATATATATATATATATATATATATATATATATATATATATATATATGTAATAATATGTGTATATATGTATGTATATATATGTATATGTA
>NW_024736323.1:0-23027 GCF_018991925.1 Homarus americanus
CAGCATGCAGCATAATGCGACCTCCTCTCCCTCCCTTCCCAGCATGACAGCATAATGCAGCTCCCTCTCCCTCCCTCCCCAGCATGTCAACATAATGCAGCTCCCTCTCCCTCCCTCCCCAGCATGACAGCATAATGCAGCTCCCTCTCCCTCCCTCCCCAGCATGACAACATAATGCAACTCCCTCTCCCTTCTCCCCAGCATTACAGCATAATG
This sequence comes from Homarus americanus, assembly GCF_018991925.1. Classification (NCBI taxonomy): domain Eukaryota; kingdom Metazoa; phylum Arthropoda; class Malacostraca; order Decapoda; family Nephropidae; genus Homarus; species Homarus americanus. Next base: position 217 of record NW_024736323.1, read on the forward strand.
CAACTCCCTCTCCTCCCTTCCCAGGCATGACAGCATAATGCAGCTCACTTCTCCCTCCATCCCTCCCCAGCATGACAGCATAATGCAGCTCCCTCTCCCTCTCTCCCCAGCATGACAGCATAATGCAGCTCCCTCTCCCTCCATCCCCAGCTTGACAGCATAATGCAGTTCCCTCTCCCTCCTTCCCGAGCATGACAGCATAATGCAGCTTCCTCTCCCTCCCTTCCCAGCATGACATCATAATGCAGCTCCCTCTCCCTCCCTCCCCAGCATGACAGCATAATGCAGCTCCCTCTCTCCCTCCCTCCCAAAGTACATGACAACATATGCAACTCTGCCTCCCTCCCCCTCCCCAGCATGAGAGCATAATGCAGTTCCCTCTCCTCCCTCCCCAGCATGACAGCATAATGCAGCTCCCTCTCCTTCTCTCCCCAGCATGACAGCATAATGCAGCTCCCTCTCCCTCCCTCCCTCCCCAGCATGACAGCATAATGCAGCTCCCTCTCCCTAACTCCCTCCTCAGCATGACAGTATAATGCAGCTCCCTCTCCCTCCCTCCCCAGCATGACAACATTATGCAGCTCCCTCTCCCTCCCTCTCCAGCATGACAGCATAATGCAGCTCCCTCTCCCTCCCTCCCCTGCATGACAGCATAATGCAGCTCCCTCTCCCTCCCTCCCCAGCATGACAGCATAATGCAGCTCCCTCTCCTCTCCCCCAGAATGACAGCATACGCAGCTCTCTCCCTCCTCTCCCCAGCATGACAGCATAATGTAGCTCTCCCCTCCTCCCAGCATGACAGCATACCTCCCTCTCCCTCCCTCCCCGACATGACAGCATAATGCAGCTCCCTCTACCTCCCTCCCCAGCATGACAACATAATGCAACTCCCTCTCCCTCCCTGACAGCATAATGCAGCAGCATGACAGCATAATGCAGCTCCCTCTCCCTCCCTACCCAGCATGACAACATTATGCAGCTCCCTCTCCATCCCTCCCCAGCATGACAGCATAATGCAGCTCCCTCTCCCTCCCTCCCCTGCATGACAGCATAATGCAGCTCCCTCTCCCTCCCTCCCCAGCATGACAGCACCCTGAAGTTCCTTAATGAGTTGGGCTCCAGACTTATTGAAACTACCAGAGACTCCAGGGCATCGATCTACTATTTACAAGACAACCAATTGGGAGATGATGGTAAGGGAAGGCGAAAGACATCAGGTAGATTTTTACAGAACTTAATTTGGTTGGGACACAAAGACAGGCTGGAAGGGTGAGGTATGAGGATCTGGTAGGGTGGAATATGAGGGACTGGAATGGTAGGGTATGAGGGATTAACAGGGTAGGGTATGAGGGACTAACAGGGTAGGGTATGAGGAACTAGAAGGGTAGGGTATGAGGACTGGCAGGGTGGGGCATAAGAGACTAACAAAACTGGGTAGAAGGGTGTGACAATCTCCTCTTCTACACTAATCACGCCACACGTTCTCCCTAAGTCATCAAAAAATATACATTTGTCATGGTGTTCAAAAATTCCTCTTTTACCAACACAAGCTCTCGTTCTTGTAGCCATTGTGATTTAGGCTGAGGGGATAGAGAGATATAGTGAAAGAAGTAGGAACAGATAAAGAGAATGACAGACATAGATATGAGGATATAATAATTGTGGAAGGGGAAGGAAAGAGGAGGTGGAGATAGTGGTAGAGGAAGCAGGGAAGGAGAGTAGGGGAGAGAGAGTGATGATATATTAAGGTTAATAGAGACAAGGGGGGATAGGATAGGTAAAGAGGATACGACAGGGCAGATTTAATCTAATTTCATGGGTAAGAGATGGCAGGAAACCTAGTGAGTGAGTGAGTGGGACAACCATTGATCGTGATCACGCCCCAGTCCACATGATCGTACACACAAGATAGTCAAAGGAACAGAGGGAACATATTCGGCTTGTTGTCGAACACTTGAATCAAAGGAGCAATAAGTTATTACTGAGTCACTGCACGTTGACTACATATTATAGTGTTTGTAAAGATCTTTCTTGTTACACTGGTCGAGAAGATCAGATAGCGACCGTACGTGAGCTGTGGCCCATATCTACAGAACCTCGACCATATTAGTTGGTAAAATTGCCTTCGTTTTCTTTGGTGAGTGATCGTGTATTTCCAGATGTAATAACTGAAATGTGTTCAGTGTCTCCAGCAGGACCCGGCTGTACTCTCTTATTGCTGGGACCTCTATCAATCTGCCTACACGAATATCAATAAGACCTGTTTCAACTTCTCTACAAACTTTAAGAGCGTTCGGTCGAGGAGTTCAGGTACGAAAAAAGTATGTTAAGTGAGAATAAATTAACACGAGGCCAGTCAGTGTGTCAAAACAAGGTCGGGCCCACATCAACTGGCAATATAATCACATAAGGCGGATCATGACGATAACACATTTGTGCTTATTGTTTCATCAAAGTACTTAGGCAACATGTTAAATCTATTGTTTGTGTGAAAGTAAAAGGAGAAGCTGTACAGGTTGATCCACAGTTCCTGTTTCAACATCTAACAAAAGCATCAGGGAGAGTGTAAGGCAGGTGAGTAGTGTAACCACCCACTGTACTCTCAAGGGTCTGGCCTAAGAAACACCTTATGGACTATGAGCTGTACACTGCTGCATCACATTAACCACTAGGAGTTGTAAACAAACACTCCAAAAGTGCCTTTATGGAGGAGACCGATGAATTTCAAAATGAACACTGTGACTCCTGTTGTCTCGGTAGGGTCGTCAAAATCCTTTGTCTGTTGTGTCATATCGTCTAACACAAAATCGTAAACATACTTTTTGGAGCGTATCTACATCTTACAGCATGATGACACTAAATGGCCGCCTTAAAATGTTATTCTCAAAGACTTAATTATCCAATGAAAAAATTCACCCACTAAAATTTAAGATCACGTTGAAGATAAACTCATTAAAGTTTTATACTGTACTATAATGGAAATTAAAGTTCACTCACTCGCACTCTCGGGCAGAAATTATAATTTAAGTTCTCATTTTAGAACAGTCTTGGCTGTTTTTAGGTCCTGCTATGGTTACTGTCTGAGTCATAATCAACCTCACTTGGCACCTTCCATTTCATTTTGGCGCATTTCATGTTGGTGTATTTCATGTTGGTGTATTTCATGTTGGTGTATTTCATGTTGGTGTATTTCATGTTGGTGATCACCTGCCACCCACCAGAGACTTGGGAAGGTTAGAAATAGTGTCATCTCTGTGTTTTATGACGTCTTCGAGGTTTATATCTTCACCTCACCTCCTGAACCACATCCTCAAGACGGACCATTTCTTACCCCTGGTCGTCTTCTTAGCTAATCAGGCTTATTTAATTCTTCTCTCACAGCGCTGCGCCCCCTGGCGAGAAACTCTCCCTCATTTCTTGTAACTTTTAGAGAAGGAAAGTTTATTCTCAACTGGTTGTACAGATGAAGCGTCACAACTTCTCGATATCTTTGCTTTGTGATTATAATACCAACGTGTCTGAGTCGTGTATTTGTTTATAAACTTAATGGAATAATATTTACCCAAGTTTAAGAGGCACTAAAGACATTATAAGGGCTGGATATTTCAAATTATCTGCATCTTTTGAATCACTTGAATCAGGAGTGAGAAAATGAAATTAAAACAAAAAAGAATTGTAAGTGAATGAAATATCGAAATCCTTGAAAAAACTAAATTTCTTAAAACAGTAATGGACTAAGACAGCAGTGGAAGGTAAGGAGATTGGTGGAAAAGAAAGGAGAAGACCGAAGGAGGAAGGTAAAAGGAGGGAAGATGGAGGGGTAAAATAAAGGGGAAAGGAAGATGAAGGGGGAAGAAATGAATGGGGGAGATGGAAGGGAGGAAGAAGGGAGGGAAGATGAAGGGGTAAGATGGAGGAGAAAGACGATGGGGAGAAGAAGATGAAGGAGAAGATGAAAGGTGGAAGATGAAAGGCAGGAAGCGACAGTGCAAAATAGATCGGCAAGAGACACAGTTGTACCAGAGGTGGTAAAAATATACACCAGGAAGGAATCAGGTGTGGCAATGTAATACACTCTCTCTCTCTCTCTCTCTCTCTCCATATTATGTTGCTCAGATTTCTCTCTCTTTTTCTAAAAATACAAAACTCAACTCAATAAAGGCAACACATGTACTGTACTATGACTGCCAGTGTATTATAGCATCAACATTATTATATAAGAGTATATATTATACTTAAGCCCCTCCCCCCCCAGGTATCGCCGGGATGGTTAATCTTCAGGTGGGATACGCTGGGCGGCGAGGGGAGTGACAATCTACCTGTGTCATTAAGGTCTTTGTTACCTTTTCCTGGGGCGACACTTCAGGTGAGTTATTATATAAAAAAGAGACTCACTTTATACAATACATGAAAAAATAACACCACCATTTGAATTACATAAATTAACACACAATACAGTACTGAATGCCTAACTAGCTTAGCTCCCCCCACCCCAGCCTCCCTTGAGCGAGCAGGAGCGTGCTGTGTATGGCCACCACCCCAACCAATCACCTCGACTCAGCTAGGTGGACAGCCCACCTGCTATTACTCCCTACTACTTTACTTCCCGTTTCTATTCTTTCCTTCTCTGTTTCCTCTCCTCTCTCATGGCAAAGTCATTTCCCACTTTACTTCATCATCGTTACTCAGTAAGACAGCAGTAGACCACGACGCTTAACACTGTACCTGCCTGACTCTGGTGTTACCTGTACTGTGTTAATTGGCTTGAAGAACATACAACTCTAAAACGTGATATGAATTGTTAATTTTCATAGGAAGATGAACTAGACAAAAAACGACCTTTATAACTAAATGTCAGACCAAATACTGTCAAGAGGTGTGAACAGCTTCCATATGGAGAGGAGAGGATCTTTAATTGAAGTCTAATGTGTCACTTCACGCAATAACTCTGTGGGGTGGACACATCGACAACACAAGAGTGACCGACATATAAACACTTCCGAGACAACGATAACTAATGACTTTTTTTGTTTGTCCTTTCAGAACAAAGTTCACTCCTGGGATTATCTCTCATAAACGAAGCATCACCAAGCACAAGCACCACACACCTGTATAGGCCTTCAGTATCGTCAACCAGCAACTGTCTATATGATAATAGTCCAGACAAAACCTTGCTTTTACTTTAACCCGGAAATAAACATCGACAGGTTTATTATAAATAATTATGACGACAGTAAGTTTTCAAGGTTCAAGTGTCCTTATTTCCTGCCAATGGTTCCAGGAAAACCTTAAAACTTACAATTAATAAATAATTAAAGATTTTTGTTTCTTGTATCTATATATATAAAACAAAGAAGTATGTATTTTTGTTTGTGTGTGTGTTTGTGTGTCCGCACGAGAATCTCGGAAACTACTATACCGATCTGTAGTGATGATGGATGGTGTTATATGTAGTGATGATGGATGGTGTTATATGTAGTGATGATGGATGATGTTATATGTAGTGATGATGGATGGTGTTATATGTAGTGATGATGGATGATGTTATATGTAGTGATGATGGATGGTGTTATATGTAGTGATGATGGATGATGTTATATGTAGTGATGATGGATGGTGTTATATGTAGTGATGATGGATGATGTTATATGTAGTGATGATGGATGATGTTATATGTAGTGATGATGGGTGGTGTTATATGTAGTGATGATGGATGATGTTATATGTAGTGATGATGGGTGGTGTTATATGTAGTGATGATCTATCTTCTATCGATATAAAACAAAGAAGTATGTCTGTTTGTGTGTGTGTGTGTGTGTTTGCTTGTGTGTCCGCACGAGAATCTCGAAAACTACTCTACCGATCTGTAGTGATGATGGATGATGTTATATGTAGTGATGATAGATGGTGTTATATGTAGTGATGATGGATGGTGTTATATGTAGTGATGATGGATGATGTTATATGTGTTATAAGTGTTTAAATAACATGGTAGATATTACTGAGCCTTCATCAGGGTTGGTGCCTCCCTCCAGGTTCCCAGAGGTACAACTATTGGTGACATTTTCTTATTCGATGGCAGCAGTTGAGTTAGATTCATTGGTTGGGAGGTACAGACAGAGTGTAAGTAGCTGTGGAAGTTTCGCGCTCCCTGATGTCGCCCAAATTGTCATAATTGAAGGTAACTGACTTGGCAACGGTAGTGCGTACGTTGGTCTTCTTAAGGATAGAGGCGGGTTGTTGGTCGGCAACATTGGATAGAACAATGAACTCAGCAGCTTGGCGGTCAAGGTTGTTCAAGGTACCATGGGCACTGTAGTAGTTAACTTCCAGCTTGTTAGTTGATTTTCGGCTGCGGCCAATGCTGTCACCGTCCAATCGTCCAACAGCCTTTTCACAGGAGGCTTCGTCAAAGTATCGGATGTATGCGAAGCCATAGTGTTCATTTTTGTTGTCTTTTGCGGGCATCACAAATAGGTCGATCTGTCCACATTCCTCAAACAATGGTCGAATCTGCTTAGGGGCCACACCAGGGTAGATGTTTGTTGCAACCACCACAAAGCTGGTGTCGAAGTCTACAACGAAATCCTTGCAAGCCTTCACCTCCACCTCAGACACCTTCGATACAGTGCGTCGGAACACCATTGTGATATACTGACACTAACAGCTCTCTCACTGAGGTCAAATCAAAATTTGACCATACAAAAAGAATTACGGTTTAATAAGGTTGGAATTTAAAGAAATTGACAACAAAATGAAGCTCTGTTTATCACTATAGTGTTGAGGACTGGTGTTTGTAGAGATGATGGATGGTGTTATAATATGTAGTGATGATGGATGGTGTTATATGTAGTGATGAAGGATGGCGTTATATGTAGTAACGTTATATGTAGTAATGATGGATGGTGTTATATGTAGTGATGATAGGAGGGTAATATATGTAGTGATGATGGATGGTGTTATATATAGTGATGATGCATGATGATATATGTAGTGATGATGGTTGGTGTTATATGTAGTGATGCTGGATGGTGTTATATGTAGTGATGATGGATAGAGTTATATGTAGTGATGATGGATGATGTTATATGTAGTGATGATGGGTGGTGTTATATGTAGTGATGTTGGATGGTGTTATATGTAGTGATGAAGGATGATATTTTATGTAGTGATGATAGGATGGTTCTATATGTAGTGATGGATGGTGTTATATGTAGTGATGATGGATGATGTTATATGTAGTGATGATAGGATGGTTTTATATGTAGTGATGATGGATGGTGTTATATGTAGTGATGATGCATGATGTTATATGTAGTGATGATGGTTGGTGTTATATGTAGTGATGCTGGATGGTGTTATATGTAGTGATGATGGATAGAGTTATATGTAGTGATGGATGATGAAATATGTAGTGATGATGGGTGGTGTTATATGTAGTGATGTTGGATGGTGTTGTATGTAGTGATGATGGATGATATTATATGTAGTGATGATAGGTTGGTTTTATATGTAGTGTTGATGGATGGTGTTATATGTAGTGATGATGCATGATGTTATATGTAGTGATGATGGGTGGTGTTATATGTAGTGATGCTGGATGGTGTCATATGTAGTGATGATGGATGGAGTTATATGTAGTGATGATGGATGATATTATATGTAGTGATGATGGTTGGTGTTATATGTAGTGATGTTGGATGGTGTTATATGTCGTGATGGATGGTTCTATATGTAGTGATGGTGGATGGTGTTATATGTAGTGATGATGGATCGTGTTATATGTAGTGATGATGGATAGTGTTATGTAATGAGACAAAATCTCACATGAAGAGGTAAGTTAGGAGTTTATAGTAGTAGAGTATTATAGCGAGAGGAAATGGTAGCGTGTCTCGAGGGTATGATGTCAACACTGTATATTAACACAGGCACAGTACAAGTGTAGTATATAAAACACCAATGCGTGTTACAGCTTTATTTTACTAGTTCAATAGGGGGGATTAATAGGGGGGGTTCGTACACAATTTATGATAGACTATGGTATTCTCGTATAACCTAACCTCACAATTAAAATGGGCACTTCACTAAGTCGATCGTTGGGGAGGTTCGGGATCACTGCACTTCTACAGTCTACACAGCCAGCACTTACTGTTACACGTGGAGTTGACAGCACTTTGTCGATGGACCCAGCTGAGACTTCGTTACACTTAGTGGTGGGCTTCTCTCGAGCGGGACTGGGGACGTGGTAGCTGGCCCTCACTAGTTACAAGACAACTGCTTCTCTGCCAATCGCCGAGGGAGAACCAGGACGTCCTATATATTGGGAAGCGAGCCGTCAGGTTCAGCTGGCCGGGGGGGGGCGGCGAAGGGTCTCCTTACATTTTGACCTCGCAAATGTGCGGTCAGGCCTGGACCTTTTCAGAACTATCTGGGAAAGTCATCAGGCGGGGCCGTGTGTATATTGGGAGAGCAACCGTGAGAGTTCCCCTACACTTGACTTCCCAAACGTCGGGTCAGACTGGAGTTTCTGAGATGTAAGGAGAAGTCGTCAGGTGGGGCCGTGTAACACGAGAGGCCCTGGTTGTTTGTGGCCCCTTGAGTTGGGCTCCACGGGTTACAAGTGACCTGGCTAATTGTGAGGTCAGGTCTGGACTTCTTTCTGCGGTGTAGGTTATTGTATATTGGGAGAGAGTCGGCTGGTGCCTTCTTACATGTGTGACATGGGAGGGGGAGCTAGTTGGTTTACAATCCTTGGTCAACCGCAGAGTTACCCTACACTTGACGTCCCTAATGTCCGGTCAGACTGGAGTTTCTGAGATGTAAGCTGTGGTCTGACAAACCATCACTACACCTCCCGCCAAGACCAAAGCTTACATGCTCAGAGAACTGATGACACATTTAAAGTAGACAGTAACATCATGTGCAGTATCTAATATAGTCCCTGAGGCGATAATGCATCCTTACATTTTATAAATTATAACATTAGAGATGTATGTTTTTCTACTGGCATAGTTTGATCTGACAAAACTTACTATACCTCCCGCCAAGATTAAAGCTTCTATGACAGGAGAAAAAAATAAAATACATACACAGTAAGTGAACATAGAGTGATCTAAAGATCCTTCATATCTAGCATAGTGTCCGAGGCAAACTTGCAAATCACATTCTACAAACAAAATCAGGTGTTACATTGCCTAACCAGGCCGTGTCAAAATAATAATTCATCTCAGTCAGTAAATGGCTACAACATTGTGTTTGGTAATACAAAACATTGATCAAATGAACTCATAGAAAAAGTGACTAATCTTTTATAAAAACCATTCTTTGTAGTACATGTTAACAAAAATACGAGAATGAAATACTTCATACAAAATGCTCCTACTTCACATGTTAGGGTGTTATATCTTTTTATTACACATCAGCAACATCAACAACATCAGTACATTTGTTGGGTTCAGCATGGCTCAAGTCCTCCATCCAGCTGGTATCTAAAAATAAGGAATGCTGGCAGCACAACAACGGTAGTCGATTGGTCCTTCTGATTATCCACCTTTTCATCGTCGACTTTCTTCTGATGTCAGCACAGCGTCTCTTCTGTCTTCACATAGCACGTTCTTCTTTCTTCAATACCGCACTTTGTAGGTCGTGTCACCACATCTGACTTCTTCTCACTTCCTCCTGGTTTCTATAATATTCCAGATGATTTTTCTGTTCACCTGTTCTTCCTCTACGTTTAGAGCATTTTCATATTCCAGACGATTTTTCTGCTCGTCTGCGTTTCTTTATACATCTTCGTTTTCCGTCATATTCCAGATGAATTTTTCTGCTTCATCTGCATTTCTTCTCTGCAACATCATCATTTTCAACATATTCCAGACGATTTTCTGTTCATCTGCCGTCGGCCCTTCTCCGGCTGGGATGAAAGCCGGTCCACTGTTTGGGCTGTCGTCTCCTTAGATGACTCGTAAGGCAGGTTCCGCGGACCAGGCCTCGCCCTCCGTACGTGAGTGTCGGCGAGACCAAAGACCGTCCTGTCTTACACCTTCCACAGTGGTGAATCCCTCCCTGGCTGGGCTCACCAGGGTTCGTTGTGTGGCACTTCATTCCACACTCCTTAACTTCCTAGTAGAAAAATATAAACTCTTCTTAAACCTAGACCAGGTAGGACTTGAAAGAAGTGGGGTGGTGCGTGGCGGGTGTGGTGCTGCATTCCTCACGCTGCATTCCTCACGCTGCTACTTCTCTTCTTATATGTGCTGTGGACGGATTCCGGCTAGCCATGGGGCGGTACTGTGTGTGACATTTGACAGAAACAATCCTAAAGGGATGATGGATTAGTTGGAAGTGCATTCGCCAAAAAAAACAAATATTTACTTTATAAGTTACGTCAATGTTTGGTAACTATTATTTCCGTCACGACAATTTTCTCATTAGGCTGGGTCGGGGAGTGAAGCTCTGCTCACTACATTGAATATTATTTATCACTACGCGTCAAAGAGTACATTACAAATCATACTAGCATAAAAACACACTGAGTGAAGCTCTGTAATTATCGCAATGTTAAGTAACACTAACCACCAATTTCGAAGCATAACTCACAGGACAAAACATTGGTGGTCACACGGGCGGGCGGGGCGGGAAACATTCGGCCATGATGCGCGCGTGACCTAGGGAAGGCCTGAGGTGTAGAGTGGCGTAACCGGGACGGGGCGCGGGGCGGGGCGGGGCGGGGCGGAGCGGAGCGGGGTAGGGCAGGGCAGGGCGAGGCGGGAACGGATGGGTACGGAGGGTGAGGTGAGGGTTAGGACAGGGAGGAGGATGTAGGTTAAAAGACATGTTAAGTTATAACAGTTAGTACAGACACCGCTTCTATCGCTAAAACACAATGGGTACATTTAACACTGACCGACAATTAAAAAGCACTTGGGATACTGAGAACTTCACAGAACGCGGGGAACACTGAGAAATTACGTTAAGCACTGAACATATTTCTAGACAAAAAAAAATTCGCGCATACCACGACGAGAGACATTTACTTGAGCTGTAACGGTGACACACTAGGCCACTTTTCACGCTACGACGCTATGACACAGGAATTACTTATTACACAATTGTAGACAATACTTAGACTGAAACAAATGAAGGATGAAACGAGCCAGGTGTTATGGCTAAAATGAGGGGGGGCATGTGTTTACGTTAAGTACACTGTTACCAATAACAAGGGACGAGGGAAGCGTGAATTACATATAGTTCGCTGTCACCTATAACAAGGGACAAGGAAGGCGTGGGTTACACATAGTACGCTGCCGCCATTGTAATGCTACACAATATTCACAAAAAGATGATTAATATATAAGTATAAAGAGAGGACGACTTTGGTAGCGTGGCCGTGATAGTTATTTACTCTTATCGTACACTGGTCGTGTCTTACACGTCAATACACTTCTATTACGTCTTAAGGGCGACTTCTCAAACACTGCTTCGTTACAACTCTTTATTAATCACGAACATGACATGGACACATCAATAACATTATATTTACGTTACTAGGACATCATATTACGTTACTAGACACTCTGATTCTCGGACACGAACATGAAATGAATACACTTCCCACGTAAGTAACTCATCCCACGGAAAGCTCTGACAAACACTCACGTGACCTAGGGGAGGCCTAGCAGGGAGACTGCTTAGCTGGGACACCGGAGGGAAGTCTCGGTCCTGACCGGAGGCGACTTGCCTCCGGCCCCTGACTTCGGCTGGAGCAGGACTGGTGGTGTCGTAGCTGGCCACCTTGTTTACAAGACAACTGCTTCTCTGCCAATCGCCGAGGGAGAACCAGGACGTCCTATATATTGGGAAGCGAGCCGTCAGGTTCAGCTGGCCGGGGGGGGGGCGGCGAAGGGTCTCCTTACATTTTGACCTCGCAAATGTGCGGTCAGGCCTGGACCTTTTCAGAACTATCTGGGAAAGTCATCAGGCGGGGCCGTGTGTATATTGGGAGAGCAACCGTGAGAGTTCCCCTACACTTGACTTCCCAAACGTCGGGTCAGGCTGGAGTTTCTGAGATGTAAGGAGAAGTCGTCAGGTGGGGCCGTGTAACACGAGAGGCCCTGGTTGTTTGTGGCCCCTTGAGTTGGGCTCCACGGGTTACAAGTGACCTGGCTAATTGTGAGGTCAGGTCTGGACTTCTTTCTGCGGTGTAGGTTATTGTATATTGGGAGAGAGTCGGCTGGTGCCTTCTTACATGTGTGACATGGGAGGGGGAGCTAGTTGGTTTACAATCCTTGGTCAACCGCAGAGTTACCCTACACTTGACGTCCCTAATGTCCGGTCAGACTGGAGTTTCTGAGATGTAAGCTGTGGTCTGACAAACCATCACTACAGTTATATGTAGTGATGATGATGGATGGTGTTATAAGTAGTGATGATGGATGTTGTTATATGTAGTGATGAAGGATGGTGTTAGTGAAGATTGTGAAGTGAGATGTAGTGAAGATTGTGAAGTGAGGTGTAGTGAAGATTGTGAAGTGAGATGTAGTGAAGATTGTGAAGTGAGATGTGGTGAAGATTGTGAAGTGAGATGTAGTGAAGATTGTGAAGTGAGATGTAGTGAAGATTGTGAAGTGAGATGTAGTGAAGATTGTGAAGTGAGATGTGGTGAAGATTATGAAGTGAGATGTAGTGAAGATTGTGAAGTGAGATGTAGTGAAGATTGTGAAGTGAGATGTAGTGAAGATTGTGAAGTGAGATGTAGTGAAGATTGTGAAGTGAGATGTATTGAAGATTGTGAAGTGAGATGTAGTGAAGATTGTGAAGTGAGATGTAGTGAAGATTGTGAAGTGAGATGTAGTGAAGATTGTGAAGTGAGATGTAGTGAAGATTGTGAAGTGAGATGTAGTGAAGATTGTGAAGTGAGATGTAGTGAAGATTGTGAAGTGAGATGTAGTGAAGATTGTGAAGTGGGATGTAGTGAAGATTGTGAAGTGAGATGTAGTGAAGATTGTGAAGTGAGATGTAGTGAAGATTGTGAAGTGAGATGTAGTGAAGATTGTGAAGTGAGATGTAGTGAAGATTATGAAGTGAGATGTAGTGAAGATTGTGAAGTGAGATGTAGTGGAGATTGTGAAGTGAGATGTAGTGAAGATTGTGAAGCGAGGTGTAATGAAGATTGTGAAGTGAGATGTAGTGAAGATTGTGAAGTGAGATATAGTGAAGATTGTGAAGAGAGATGTAGTGAAGATTGTGAAGTGAGATGTAGTGAAGATTATGAAGTGACATGTAGTGAAGATTGTGAAGTGAGATGTAGTGAAGATTGTGAAGTGAGATGTAGTGAAGATTGTGAAGTGAGATGTAGTGAAGATTGTGAAGTGAGATGTAGTGAAGATTGTGAAGTGAGATGTAGTGAAGATTGTGAAGTGAGATGTAGTGAAGACTGTGAAGTGAGATGTAGTGAAGATTGTGAAGTGAGATGTAGTGAAGATTGTGAAGTGAGATGTGGTGAAGATTGTGAAGTGAGATGTAGTGAAGATTGTGAAGTGAGATGTAGTGAAGATTGTGAAGTGAGATGTAGTGAAGATTGTGAAGTGGGATGTAGTGAAGATTGTGAAGTGAAGATGTAGTGAAGATTGTGAAGTGAGATGTAGTGAAGATTGTGAAGATGTAGTGAAGATTATGAAGTGAGATGTAGTGAAGATTGTGAAGTGAGATGTAGTGAGGATTGTGAAGTGAGATGTAGTGAAGATTGTGAAGTGAGATGTAGTGAAGATTGTGAAGTGAGATGTAGTGAAGATTGTGAAGTGAGGTATAGTGAAGATTGTGAAGTGAGATGTAGTGAAGATTGTGAAGTGAGATGTAGTGAAGATTGTGAAGTGAGATGTAGTGAAGATTGTGAAGTGAGATGTAGTGAAGATTGTGAAGTGAGATGTAAGTTATGAAGATGCAGTGAAGATTGTGAAGTAAGATGTAGTGAAGATCGTGAAGATTGTGAAGTGAGATGTAGTGAAGATTGTGAAGTGAGATGTAGTGAATATTGTGAAGTTAGATGTAGTGAAGATTGTGAAGTGAGATGTAGTGAAGATTGTGAAGTGAGATGTAGTGAAGATTGTGAAGTGAGATGTAGTGAAGATTGTGATGTAAGAAGTGGTAAAGATTGTGAAGTAAGATGTGGTAAAGATTGTGAAGTGAGATGTAGTGAAGATTGTGAAGTGAGATGTAGTGAAGATTGTGAAGTGAAATGTAGTGAAGATTGTGAAGTGAGATGTAGTGAAGATTGTGAAGTGAGATGTAGTGAAGATTGTGGAGTGAGATGTAGTGAAGATTGTGAAGTGAGATGTAGTGAAGATTGTGAAGTAAGATTATAAAGTAAACTGTAGTAATTAAGGTTAAATGAACGCTGGTTATTCTGTAGTGTATCCGTGTCTTGTTAACGTGGAACCAACATGGCGGTGGTTCTGAATATAGATACGTTATTTTGCCGGGAATTTCTGTCAAAACGAAATATGAATCAACCATATTTAGCCTAAATTAACCTAGCGGCTTTATTATATATTCTAAGGTGTTTAAGTTGGATAGATCAGATCAGGTTAGGTAAAGTCAGGTTGGGTTAGGTTAGGTTAGTTTTGTTAATTTTGCCAGTTAGAGGCTAGTTTATTGTGCCCCCATACTCATCCTGTGAGCGGTAGTGCAAAGAGATTACAAAGTGGTGTTAGATGAGGTAGGTGGTTAAGTTAAGTTTCAATAGGTTAGGTTAGATTACGTCAGGTTGGATTAAGTTAAGTTAGGTTAGGTAGGTAATAAGTAGATAGGTTACGGTCGGTAGGTGGGAAAGTTAGGTTTGATTAGGTTAGCTTATGTCAGACGGGGAGGTTAGGTTCGATTATGTCAGGTTAGGTTCGATTATGTCAGGTTAGGTTAGATTACGTCAGGTTAGGTTAGATTATGTCAGGTTAGGTTAGATTATGTCAGGTTAGGTTAGATTATGTCAGGTTAGGTTAGATTATGTCAGGTTAGGTTAGATTATGTCAGGTTAGGTTAGATTATGCCAGGTTAGGTTAGATTATGTCAGGTTTGGTAGATTATGTCAGGTTAGGTAAGTAGGTGGAGGTGGGTAAAAAAGGTTAGGTTAGGTCGGCAGGTTTTAGTGTAGGAGCTTAAGTAATCCCGTAAAAATTTCATGTTAATTTTTGACACCATACATCGTAATAATCCTTATAAACTATGTTAAGGAACTGTGGTGTAATTTTTTCTGAACGGTTTATTATAAGTTTTATGCCATTAAAGAAGTTTTATCAAAGAGCGGCGTAATGAACCACAGACGTATTACCATTAACTCCTAAGTAACTTAAAACATGACTAATAACCTATGAACATGTAGTATTATATCATTACAATTTAACGTAATATATTATGAATGCTGTTATAATATCTTAAATGTGTTACAAACATGGCTGCTCATATATGCCATCCTGTCTCTGGCAAAGAAGAGATTGCAGTAAGTAAAATTAATTGCTAAAGACAAATACTGGAAATTAAACATATACTTATTACCATTATCTGAAAAGCTTAGAACCACCGTTTTATATTAATTAAAAGTTTGTAGTGTTATACATCATGTGTATACAAGTCACAAGTTATTATTTACGACATTGCTTCAGTCCTCGTCATCAGAGTCTTCTGTGTACAACAGATTCCTTCACCTTGCTTAGGCATTTCTCATCATCTGCTTGACAGTTACACATCTCGGTGCATGTCATGCTATTCTTTCTGATTCTTTCTGTATGAACATGACAATGATCCACATTTCCTGACGCCACATCCAAGTTCTGTGATTGCTTCTGGAGCTGGTGGTTGGTCTGATATTACTAGTATGAAACAGTCATTGTCAATCTTCCAGCCATGCTCCAATTGTGAAAGCATTTCACTGTCTGCATCACAAGACCACAGAAGAGCTTGATACCTTCCTCTCAATATATGATACTTTAGAGTTGCTGCAGTCGCTGGTAGTTCTCCAGCTTCTGCCTGCGTTATCTTGAAGAGATGCCATCTAAGTTTTGACAGTTTAGTGAAAGTCATTCGTGGACAGTAGAGCTTAAATACAAATTCCTCTAGACCAATATACTGTACATGTCTGCTGGAGGGCATTTGGTCTACTCAGCATCTTGAATGCATCTAGGACTTTTGTGTTAGATTTCATCAAAGTGCTCCAACATGCTTTCTTTCCTTTGCCAACAAATTTTCCAATGCAGTCAGATCCTGTGAAGGCATGGAAACCTGTAAGGCTCTCTGCCCAATGTGTCGTCGCTCACCAGTTCCTGTTATCATACTTGTATTTTCTCCAAGTTGAGGCTGCTTTAATATGCCAAACACATCAGTGTCTGGTGACTTGATATGTACAGTGCTGCCCTTCTGTGATGCATATACTGTATGTCCTGCTTAAGTTCTATAACTTGTGATAGCAATCTTCACTACATCTCACTTCATAATCTTCACCACATCTCACTTCACAATCTTCACTACATCTCACTTCACAATTTTCACTACATCTCACTTCACAATCTTCACTACATCTCACTTCACAATCTTCACTACATCTCACTTCACAATCTTCACTACATCTCACTTCACAATCTTCACTACATCTCACTTCACAATCTTCACCACATCTCACTTCAATCTTCACTACTTCACAATCACACATCTCACTTCACAATCTTCACTACATCTCACTTCAAAATCTTCACTACATCTCACTTCACAATCTTCACTACATCTCACTTCACAATCTTCACTTCATCAATCTTCACTACATCTCACTTCACAATCTTCACTACATCTCACTTCACAATCTTCACTACATCTCCCCACAATCTTCACTACATCTCACTTCACAATCTTCACTACATCTCACTTCACAATCCTCACACACAATCTTCACTACATCTCACTTCACAATCTTCACTACATCTCACTTCACAATCTTTACCAAATCTCACTTCACAATCTTCACTACATCTCACTTCACAATCTTCACTACATCTCACTTCACAATCTTCCCTACATCTCACTTCACAATCTTCACTACATCTTACTTCACAATCTTCACTACATCTCACTTCACAATCGTCACGACATCTCACTTCATAATCTTCACTACATCTCACTTCACAATCTTCACTACATCTCACTTCACAATCTTCACTACATCTCACTTCACAATCTTCACTACATCTCACTTCACAATCTTCTCCACGTCTCACTTCACAATCTTCACTACATCTCACTTCACAATCTTCACCACATCTCCCCTTCACAGTCTTCACTACATCTCACTTCACAATCTTCACTACATCTCACTTCACAATCTTCACTACATCTCACTTCACAATCTTCACTACATCTCACTTCACAATCTTCACTACATCTCACTTCACAATATTCACTACATCTCACTTCACAATCTTCACTACATGTCACTTCATAATCTTCACTACATCTCACTTCACAATCTTCACTACATCTCACTTCACAATCTTCACTACACCTCACTTCACAATCTTCACTACATCTCACTTCACAATCTTCACTAACACCATCCTTCATCACTACATATAACAACATCCATCATCACTACTTATAACACCATCCATCATCATCACTACATATAACACTATCCATCATCACTACATATAACACGATCCATCATCACTACATATAACACCATCCACCATCACTACATATAGAACCATCCATCACGACATATAACACCATTCAACATCACTACATATAACACCAACCATCATCACTACATATAATATCATCCATCATCACTACATATAACTCCATCCATCATCACTACATATGACACCATCCAGCATCACTACATATAACACCACCCATCATCACTACATATAACATCATGCATCATCAGTACATATAACACCATCCATCAACACTACATATAAAACCAACCTATCATCACTACATATAATATCATCCATCATCACTACATATAACACCATCCAACATCACTACATATAACACCACCCATCATCACTACATATTTCATCATCCATCACTACATATAACTCTATCCACCATCACTACATATAACACCTTCCAGCATCACTACATATAACACCAACCATCATCACTACATATAACATCATGCATCATCACTACATATAACACCATCCATCATCACTACATATAAAACCATCCTATCATCACTACATATAACATCATCCATCATCACTACATATAACACCATCCATCACTACATATAGAACCATCCTATCATCACTACATATAATATCATCCATCATCACTACATATAACACCATCCAACATCACTACATATAACACCACCCATCATCACTACATATAACATCATCCATCATCACTACATATAACTCTATCCATCATCACTACATATAACACCATCCAGCATCACTACATATAACACCAACCATCATCACTACATATATCATCATGCATCATCACTATATATAACACCATCCATCATCACTACATATATTACCCTCCTATCATCACTACATATAACACCATCCATCATTACTACATATAACGCCATCCTTCATCACTACATATAACACCATCCATCATCACTACATATTATAACACCATCCATCATCTCTACAAACACCAGTCCTCAACACTATAGTGATAAACAGAGCTTCATTTTGTTGTCAATTTCTTTAAATTCCAACCTTATTAAACCGTAATTCTTTCTGTATGGTCATATTTTGATTTGACCTCAGTGAGAGAGCTGTTAGTGTCAGTACATCACAATGGTGTTCCGACGCACTGTATCGAAGGTGTCTGAGGTGGAGGTGAAGGCTTGCAAGGATTTCGTTGTAGACTTCGACACCAGCTTTGTGGTGGTTGCAACAAACATCTACCCTGGTGTGGCCCCTAAGCAGATTCGACCATTGTTTGAGGAATGTGGACAGATCGACCTATTTGTGATGCCCGCAAAAGACAACAAAAATGAACACTATGGCTTCGCATACATCCGATACTTTGACGAAGCCTCCTGTGATAAGGCTGTTGGACGATTGGATGGTGACAGCATTGGCCGCAGCCGAAAATCAACTAACAAGCTGGAAGTTAACTACTACAGTGCCCATGGTACCTTGAACAACCTTGACCGCCAAGCTGCTGAGTTCATTGTTCTATCCAATGTTGCCGACCAACAACCCGCCTCTATCCTTAAGAAGACCAACGTACGCACTACCGTTGCCAAATCAGTTACCTTCAATTATGACAATTTGGGCGACATCAGGGAGCGCGAAACTTCCACAGCTACTTACACTCTGTCTGTACCTCCCAACCAATGAATCTAACTCAACTGCTGCCATCGAATAAGAAAATGTCACCAATAGTTGTACCTCTGGGAACCTGGAGGGAGGCACCAACCCTGATGAAGGCTCAGTAATATCTACCATGTTATTTAAACACTTATAACACATATAACATCATCCATCATCACTACATATAACACCATCCATCATCACTACATATAACACCATCTATCATCACTACATATAACATCATCCATCATCACTACAGATCGGTAGAGTAGTTTTCGAGATTCTCGTGCGGACACACAAGCAAACACACACACACACACACAAACAGACATACTTCTTTGTTTTATATCGATAGAAGATAGATCATCACTACATATAACACCACCCATCATCACTACATATAACATCATCCATCATCACTACATATAACACCACCCATCATCACTACATATAACATCATCCATCATCACTACATATAACATCATCCATCATCACTACATATAACACCATCCATCATCACTACATATAACATCATCCATCATCACTACATATAACACCATCCATCATCACTACATATAACATCATCCATCATCACTACATATAACACCATCCATCATCACTACATATAACATCATCCATCATCACTACATATAACACCATCCATCATCACTACATATAACACCATCCATCATCACTACAGATCGGTATAGTAGTTTCCGAGATTCTCGTGCGGACACACAAACACGCACACAAACAAAAATACATACTTCTTTGTTTTATATATATAGACACAAGAAACAAAAATCTTTAATTATTTATTAATTGTAAGTTTTAAGGTTTTCCTGGAACCATTGGCAGGAAATAAGGACACTTGAACCCCGAAAACTTACTGTCGTCATAATTATTTATAATAAACCTGTCGATGTTTATTTCCGGGTTAAAGTAAAAGCAAGGTTTTGTCTGGACTATTATCATATAGACAGTTGCTGGTTGACGATACTGAAGGCCTATACAGGTGTGTGGTGCTTGTGCTTGGTGATGCTTCGTTTATGAGAGATAATCCCAGGAGTGAACTTTGTTCTGAAAGGACAAACAAAAAAAGTCATAGGTTATCGTTGTCTCGGAAGTGTTTATATGTCGGTCACTCTTGTGTTGTCGATGTGTCCACCCCACAGAGTTATTGCGTGAAGTGACACATTAGACTTCAATTAAAGATCCTCTCCTCTCCATATGGAAGCTGTTCACACCTCTTGACAGTATTTGGTCTGACATTTAGTTATAAAGGTCGTTTTTTGTCTAGTTCATCTTCCTATGAAAATTAACAATTCATATCACGTTTTAGAGTTGTATGTTCTTCAAGCCAATTAACACAGTACAGGTAACACCAGAGTCAGGCAGGTACAGTGTAAAGCGTCGTGGTCTACTGCTGTCTTACTGAGTAACGATGATGAAGTAAAGTGGGAAATGACTTTGCCATGAGAGAGGAGAGGAAAGAGAGAAGGAAAGAATAGAAACGGGAAGTAAAGTAGTAGGGAGTAATAGCAGGTGGGCTGTCCACCTAGCTGAGTCGAGGTGATTGGTTGGGGTGGTGGCCATACACAGCACGCTCCTGCTCGCTCAAGGGAGGCTGGGGTGGGGGGAGCTAAGCTCGTTAGGCATTCAGTACTGTATTGTGTGTTAATTTATGTAAGTTAAATGGTGGTGTTATTTTTTCATGTATTGTATAAAGTGAGTCTCTTTTTTATATAATAACTCACCTGAAGTGTCGCCCCAGGAAAAGGTAACAAAGACCTTAATGACACAGGTAGATTGTCACTCCCCTCGCCGCCCAGCGTATCCCACCTGAAGATTAACCATCCCGGCGATACCTGGAGGGGGGGGGGCTTAAGTATAATATATACTCTTATATAATAATGTTGATGCTATAATACACTGGCAGTCATAGTACAGTACATGTGTTGCCTTTATTGAGTTGAGTTTTGTATTTTTAGAAAAAGAGAGAGAAATCTGAGCAACATAATATGGAGAGAGAGAGAGAGAGTGTATTACATTGCCACACCTGATTCCTTCCTGGTGTATATTTTTACCACCTCTGGTACAACTGTGTCTCTTGCCGATCTATTTTGCACTGTCGCTTCCTGCCTTTCATCTTCCACCTTTCATCTTCTCCTTCATCTTCTTCTCCCCATCGTCTTTCTCCTCCATCTTACCCCTTCATCTTCCCTCCCTTCTTCCTCCCTTCCATCTCCCCCATTCATTTCTTCCCCCTTCATCTTCCTTTCCCCTTTATTTTACCCCTCCATCTTCCCTCCTTTTACCTTCCTCCTTCGGTCTTCTCCTTTCTTTTCCACCAATCTCCTTACCTTCCACTGCTGTCTTAGTCCATTACTGTTTTAAGAAATTTAGTTTTTTCAAGGATTTCGATATTTCATTCACTTACAATTCTTTTTTGTTTTAATTTCATTTTCTCACTCCTGATTCAAGTGATTCAAGAGATGCAGATAATTTGAAATATCCAGCCCTTATAATGTCTTTAGTGCCTCTTAAACTTGGGCAAATATTATTCCATTAAGTTTATAAACAAATACACGACTCAGACACGTTGGTATTATAATCACAAAGCAAAGATATCGAGAAGTTGTGACGCTTCATCTGTACAACCAGTTGAGAATAAACTTTCCTTCTCTAAAAGTTACAAGAAATGAGGGAGAGTTTCTCGCCAGGGGGCGCAGCGCTGTGAGAGAAAAATTAAATAAGCCTGATTAGCTAAGAAGACGACCAGGGGTAAGAAATGGTCCGTCTTGAGGATGTGGTTCAGGAGGTGAGGTGAAGATATAAACCTCGAAGACGTCATAAAACACAGAGATGACACTATTTCTAACCTTCCCAAGTCTCTGGTGGGTGGCAGGTGATCACCAACATGAAATACACCAACATGAAATACATCAACATGAAATACACCAACATGAAATGCGCCAAAATGAAATAGAAGATGCCAAGTGAAGTTGATTATGACTCAGACAGTAACCATAGCAGGACCTAAAAAGAGCCAAGACTGTTCTAAAATGAGAACTTAAATTATAATTTCTGCCCAAGAGTGCGAGTGAGTGAACTTTAATTTCCATTATAGTACAGTATAAAACTTTAATGAGTTTATCTTCAACGTGATCTTAAATTTTAGTGGGTGAATTTTTCATTGGATAATTAAGTCTTTGAGAATAACATTTTAAGGCGGCCATTTAGTGTCATCATGCTGTAAGATGTAGATACGCTCCAAAAAGTATGTTTACGATTTTGTGTTAGACGATATGACACAACAGACAAAGGATTTTGACGACCCTACCGAGACAACAGGAGTCACAGTGTTCATTTGAAATTCATCGGTCTCCTCCATAAAGGCACTTTTGGAGTGTTTGTTTACAACTCCTAGTGGTTAATGTGATGCAGCAGTGTACAGCTCATAGTCCATAAGGTGTTTCT
>NW_024736324.1:0-22500 GCF_018991925.1 Homarus americanus
ACAGACATACATACAGAAAGTCACACACAGACACAGAGACGCACATAACCTCAGACATACATACAGAAAGTCAGACACAGCCACAGCGAGACGCACATAACCTCAGACATACATACAGAAAGTCACACACAGACACAAAGGAGACGCACATAACCTCAGACATACATACAGAAAGTCACACACAGCCACAGCGAGACGCACATAACCCTCAGACCATACATACAGAAAGTCACACAGTCACAGCGAGACGTATTACAACCTCAGACATACATACAGAAAGTCACACACAGACACAGCGAGACGCACATAACCTCAGGTATACAGAAAGACACACACAGCCACAGCGAGACGCACATAACCTCAGACATACATACAGAAAGTCACACACAGCCGCAGCGAGACGCACATAACCCCTGTAGACATACATACAGAAAGACACACACAGCCACAGCGAGACACACATAACCTCAGACATACATACAGAAAGACACACACAGACACAGCGGGAGACGCACATAACCCTCAGACATACATACAGAAAGTCACACACAGACACAGCGAGACTTGCACATAACCTCAGACATACATACAGAAAGTCACACACAGACACAGAGAGACGCACATAACCCCAGACATTATACAGAAAGTCACACACAGACACAGCGAGACGCACATAACCTCAGACATACATACAGAAAGTCGCCACACAGCCACAGCGAGACGCACATAACCTCAGACATACAGAAAGACACATTGGACAGCCACAGCGAGACACACATAACTCAGACATACATACAGAAAGTCACACACAGACACAGCGAGACGCACATAACCTCAGACATACATACAGAAAGTCACACACAGACACAGCGAGACGCACATAACCTCAGACATACATACAGAAAGTCACACACAGCCACAGCGAGATTACGCACATAACCTCAGACATACATAAGGAAAGACACACACAGACACAGCGCGAGACGCATAACCTCAGACATACATACAGAAAGACACACACAGACACAGCGAGACGCACATAACCAGACATACATACAGAAAGTCACACACAGACACAAAGCAGACGCACATAACCTCAGATACATACAGAAAGTCACACACAGCCACAGCGAGACGCACATAACCTCAGACATACATACAGAAAGTCACACACAGACAGCGAGACGCACATAACTCAGACATACATACAGAAAGTCACACACACACAGCGAGACGCACATAACCTCAGACATACATACAGAAAGACACACAGACACAAAGCGAGACGCACATAACCTCAGACATACAAACAGAAAGTCAATATCACAGACACAGCGAGTCGCACATAACCTCAGACATACATACAGAAAGACACACAGACACAGCGAGACGCACATAACCTCAGACATACATACAGAAAGTCACACAGCCACAGCGAGACGCACA
Source organism: Homarus americanus (assembly GCF_018991925.1). NCBI lineage: Eukaryota > Metazoa > Arthropoda > Malacostraca > Decapoda > Nephropidae > Homarus > Homarus americanus. Next base: position 1,447 of record NW_024736324.1, read on the forward strand.
TAACCTCAGACATACATACAGAAAGTCACACACAGCCGCAGTGAGACGCACATAACCTCAGACATACATACAGAAAGTCACATTGCATTGACAGCGAGACGCACATAACCTCAGACATACATACAGAAAGACACACACAGCCACAGCGAGACGCACATAACCTCAGACATACATACAGAAAGTCACACACAGCCGCAGCGAGAGTACAATATAACCTCAGACATACATACAGAAAGTTACACACAGACACAAAGGAGACGCACATAACCTCAGACTTACATACAGAAAGTCACACACACAGACACAGCGGAGACGCACATAACTTCTGTGACATACATACAGAAAGACATACAGACACAAAGGGAGACGCACATAACTCAGATATACATACAGAAAGTCACACACAGACACAGCGAGACGCACATAACCTCAGACTCCTTACATACAGAAAGACACACACAGCCACAGCGAGACGCACATAACCTCAGACATACATACAGAAAGTCACACAGACACAGCGAGTATCCACATAACCCTCAGACATACATACAGAAAGTCACACACAGACACAGCGAGACGCACATAACCTCAGACATACATACAGAAAGTCACACACAGACACAGCGAGACGCACATAACCCAGACATACATACAGAAAGTCACACAGCCACAGCGAGAGACGCACATAACCCCAGACATACATACAGAAAGACACACACACAGACACAGCGTAGACGCACATAACCTCAGACATACATACAGAAAAGTCACACACAGACACAGCGAGACGCACATAACCTCAGACATACATACAGAAAGTCACACACAGACACAGCGAGACGCACATAACCTCAGACATACACACAGAAAGTCACACACAGCCACAGCGAGACGCACATAACCCTCAGACATACATACAGAAAGACACACACAGACACAGCGAGACGCACATAACCTCAGACATACATACAGAAAGTCACACAGACACAAAGGAGACGCACATAACCTCAGACATACATACAGGAAGACACACACAGCCACAGCGAGACGCACATAACCTCAGACATACATACAGAAAGACACACACAGACACAGCGAGACGCACATAACCTCAGACATACATACAGAAAGTCACACACAGACACAAAGGAGACGCACATAACTTCAGACATACAGCAGAAAGTCACACACAGACACAGCGAGACGCACATAACCTCAGACATACATACAGAAAGTCACACAGCCACAGCGAGACGCACATAACCTCAGACATACATACAGAAAGTCACACACAGACAGAGAGACGCACATAACCCTCAGACATACATACAGAAAGTCACACACAGCCACAGCGAGACGCACATAACTCAGACATACATACAGAAAGTCACACACAGCCACAGCGAGACGCACATAACCTCAGACATACATACAGAAAGACACACACAGTCAGCAGCGAGACGCACATAACCTCAGACATACATACAGAAAGTCACACACAGACACAGCGAGACGCACATAACCTCTTCAGACATACATACAGAAAGTCACACACAGCCGCAGCGAGACGCACATAACCTCAGACATACATACAGAAAGTCACACACAGACACAGAGAGACGCACATAACCTCAGACATACATACAGAAAGTCACATCACCAGCCACAGCGAGACGCACATAACCTCAGACATACATACAGAAAGTCACACACAGACACAGAGAGACGCACATAACCCTCAGACATACATACAGAAAGTCACACACAGACACAGCGAGACGCACATAACCCCAGACATACATACAGAAAGTCACACACAGACACAGCGACGCACATAACCTCAGACATACATACAGAAAGACACACAGACACAGCGAGACGCACATAACCTCAGACATACATACAGAAAGTCACACACAGTCACAGCGAGACGCACATAACCTCAGACATACATAAGAAAGACACACACAGCCACAAGCGAGAGACGCACATAACCTCAGACATACATACAGAAAGACACACACAGACACAGCGAGACGCAATATACCTCAGACATACATACAGAAAGACACACACAGCCACAGCGAGACGCACATAACCTCAGACATACATACAGAAAGACACACACACAGACACAGCGAGACGCACATAACCTCAGACATACATACAGAAAGACACACAGCCACAGCGAGACGCACATAACCTCAGATGACATACAGAAAGTCACACACAGACACAAAGCGAGACGCACATAACCTCAGACATACATACAGAAAGTCACACACAGCCACAGCGAGACGCACATAACCTCAGACATACATACAGAAAGTCACACACAGACACAGCGAGTCGCACATAACCCTCAGACATACATGGCAGAAAGACACACAGACACAGCGAGACGCACATAACCCTCAGACATACATACAGAAAGTCACACACACAGCCACAGAGACGCACACATAACCTCAGACATACATACAGAAAGTCACACACAGCCGCAGCGAGACGCACATAACCTCAGACATACATACAGAAAGACACACACAGACACAGCGTGAGACGCACATAACCTCAGACATACATACAGAAAGACACACAGACACAGCGACGCACATAACCTCAGACATATCACAGAAAGTCACACTACAGACACAGCGAGACGCACATAACTCAGACATACAGAAAGTCACACACAGCCACAGCGAGACGCACATAACCTCAGACATACATACAGAAAGACACAGCCACAAAGCGAGACGCACATAACCTCAGACATACATACAGAAAGACACACACAGACACAGCGAGACGCACATAACCTCAGACATACATACAGAAAGTCACACACAGCCACAGCGAGACGCACATAACTCAGACATACATACAGAAAGTCACACACAGACACAGCGACGCACATAACCTCAGACATACATACAGAAAGTCACACACAGCCACAGCGAGACGCACATAACCTCAGACATACATACAGAAAGTCACACAGCCACAGCGACGCACATAACCTCAGACATACATACAGAAAGTCACACACAGACACAGCGAGACGCACATAACCCTGTAGACATACATACAGAAAGTCACACACAGCCGCAGCGAGACGCATTACAACCTCTGGGTAGACATACATACAGAAAGTCACACACAGCCACAGCGAGACGCACATAACTCAGACATACAGAAAGTCACACACAGCCACAAAGCGAGACGCACATAACCCCAGACATACATACAGAAAGACACACAGCCACAGCGAGACGCACATAACTCAGACATACAGAAAGTCACACACAGACACAGCGAGACGCACATAACCCTCAGACATACATACAGAAAGTCACACACAGCCACAGCGAGACGCACATAACCTCAGACATACATACAGAAAGTCACACACAGACACAGCGAGATTTCCACATAACCTCAGACATACATACAGAAAGTCACACACAGACACAGCGAGACGCACATAACCTCAGACATACATACAGAAAGTCGCTACAGACACATGAGACGCACAGAACTTCAGACATACATACAGAAAGTCACACACAGACACAGCGAGACGCACATAACCTCAGACATACATACAGAAAGTCACACAGACACAAAGCGAGACGCACATAACCTCAGACATACATACAGAAAGTCACACACAGACACAGCGAGACGCACATAACCTCAGACATACATACAGAAAGTCACACACAGCCACAGCGAGACGCACATAACCTCAGACATACATACAGAAAGACACACAGACACAGCGAGACGCACATAACCTCAGACATACATACAGAAAGTCACACACAGATACAGCGAGACGCACATAACCTCAGACATACATACAGAAAGTCACACACAGCCACAGCGAGACGCACATAACCTCAGACATACATACAGAAAGTCACACACAGACACAGTGAGACGCACATAACCTCAGACATACATACAGAAAGTCACACACAGCCACAGCGACACACATAACCTCAGACATACATACAGAAAGACACACACAGACACAGCGAGACGCACATAACCCTCAGACATACATACAGAAAGTCACACACAGCCACAGCGAGACGGCACATAACCTCAGACATACATACAGAAAGTCACACACAGCCACAGCGAGACGCAATGGCTAACCTCAGACATACACATACAGAAAGACACACAGACACAGCGAGACGCACATAACCTCAGACATACATACAGAAAGTCACACACAGCCACAGCGAGACACACATAACCTCAGACATACATACAGAAAGACACACACAGACACAGCGAGACGCACATAACCTCAGACATACATACAGAAAGTCACACACAGCCACAGCGAGACGCACATAACCTCAGACATACATACAGAAAGTCACACACAGCCACAGCGAGACGCAATATAACCTCAGACATACATACAGAAAGTCACACACAGCCACAGCGAGACGCACATAACCTCAGACATACAGAAAGTCACATCACAGCCACAGCGAGACGCACATAACTCAGACATACATACAGAAAGTCACACAGCCACAAAGGAGACGCACATAACCTCAGACATACATACAGAAAGTCACACACAGACACAGCGAGACGCACATAACCTCAGACATACATACAGAAAGTCACACACAGCCACAGCGAGACGCACATAACCTCAGATATACATACAGAAAGTCACACACAGACACAGCGAGACGCACATAACCTCAGACATACATACAGAAAAGTCATAATAACAGCCACAGCGTGAGAGTACATAACTCAGACATACATACAGAAAGTCACACACAGACACAGCGAGACGCACATAACCCCAGACATACATACAGAAAGTCACACACAGACACAGAGAGACGCACATAACCTCAGACATACATACAGAAAAGTCACACAGACACAGCGAGACGCAATAACCTCAGACATACATACAGAAAGTCACACACAGCCACAGCGAGACGCACATAACCTCAGACATACAGAAAGTCACACACAGCCACAGCGAGACGCACATAACCTCAGACATACATACAGAAAGTCACACACAGCCACAGCGAGACGCACATAACCCTCAGACATACATACAGAAAGTCACAATACAGACACAGCAAGACGCACATAACCTCAGACATACATACAGAAAGTCACACAGACACAGAGAGACGCACATAACCCCAGACATACATACAGAAAGTCACACACAGACACAGCGAGATCTACACCAGACATACATACAGAAAGTCACATACACAGCCACAGCGAGACGGCCATAACCTCAGACATACAGAAAGTCACACACAGGCACAGCGACGCATATAACCTCAGACATACATACAGAAAGTCACACACACAGCCACAGCGAGACGCACATAACCTCAGACATACATACAGAGTCACACACAGACACAGCGAGACGCACATAACCTCAGACATACATACAGAAAGTCACACACAGACACAGCGAGACGTACATAACCTCAGACATACAGAAAGTCACACACAGCCACAGCGAGACGCACATAACCTCAGACATGCCATACAGAAAGACACACACAGACACAGCGAGACGCACATAACCTCAGACATACATACAGAAAGTCACACACAGACACAGCGAGACGCACATAACCTCAGACATACATACAGAAAGTCACACAGCCACAGCGAGACGCACATAACTCAGACATACATACAGAAAGTCACACACAGCCACAGCGAGACGCACATAACCTCAGAGACATACATACAGAAAGTCACACACAGACACAGCGAGACGCATAACCTCAGACATACATACAGAAAGTCACACACAGCCACACAGCGAGACGCACATAACCTCAGACATACATACAGAAAGACACACAGACACAGAGAGACGTGCACATAACCTCAGACATACATAAAGAAAGTCACACACAGCCACAGCGAGACGCACATAACCTCAGACATACATACAGAAAGTCAGCCACACAGCCACAGTGAGACGCACATAACCTCAGACATAAGGCCAGAAAGTCACACAGACACAGCGAGACGGCTACATAACCCTGGTAGACATACATACAGAAAGTCACACACATTAATAGCGAGACGCACATAACCCTCAGATATACATACAGAAAGTCACACACAGACACAGCGAGACGCACATACCTCAGACATACATACAGAAAGTCACACAGCCACAGCGAGACGCACATAACCTCAGACATACATACAGAAAGTCACACACAGCCACAAAGGACACATAACCTCAGACATTACATACAGAAAAGTCACACACAGACACAGCGAGACGCACATAACCTCAGACATACAGAAAGTCACACACAGCCACAAAGCGCGAGACGCACATAACCTCTTTGACATACATACAGAAAAGTCACACACAGCCACAGCGAGACGCACATAACCTCAGACATACATACAGAAAGTCACACACAGCCACAGCGAGACGCACATAACCTCAGACATACATACAGAAAGTCACACACAGACACAGCGAGACGCACATAACTCCCAGACATACATACAGAAAGTCACACACAGACACAGAGAGACGCACATAACCTCAGACATACATACAGAAAGTCACACACACACACAGCGAGACGCACATAACCTCAGACATACATACAGAAAGTCACACACAGCCACAGCGAGACGCACATAACCTCAGACATACATACAGAAAGTCACACAGACACAGCGAGACGCATTATAACCTCAGACATACATACAGAAAGTCACACACAGACACAGCGAGACGCACATAACCTCAGACATACATACAGAAAGTCACACACAGACAGCGAGACGACATAACCTGTGGCTACATACAGAAAGTCACACACAGACACAGCGAGACACACATAACCTCAGACATACATACAGAAAGTCACACACAGGCACAGCGAGAGACGCACACATAACCCTTCAGACATACATACAGAAAGTCACACACAGCCACAGCGACGCACATAACCTCAGACATACATACAGAAAGTCACATCACAGACACAGCGAGACGCACATAACTCAGACATACATACAGAAAGTCACATTACAGACACAGCGAGACGCACATAACCTCAGACATACATACAGAAAGTCACAGCCACAGCGAGACGCACATAACCTCAGACATACATACAGAAAGACACACACAGACACAGCGGAGACGCACATAACCTCAGACATACATACAGAAAGTCACACACAGACACAGCGCGAGATCGCAATATAACCTCAGACATACATACAGAAAGTCACACACAGCCACAGCGAGACGCACATAACCTCAGACATACATACAGAAAGTCACATTACCAGCCACAGCGAGACGCACATAACTCAGACATATACAGAAAGTCACACACAGCCACAGCGCGAGACGCACATAACCCTTGTACATACATACAGAAAGTCACACACAGCCACAGCGACGCACATAACCTCAGACATACATACAGAAAGTCACACATTGTACACAGCGAGACGCACATAACCTCAGACATACAGAAAGTCACACACAGACACAGCAGAGAGACGCACATAACCTCAGACATACATACAGAAAGTCACACACAGACACAGCGAGACGCACATAACCTCAGACATACATACAGAAAGTCACACACAGCCACAGCGAGACGCACACATAACCTCAGACATACATACAGAAAGTCACACACAGACACAGCGAGACGCACATAACCCTCAGACATACATACAGAAAGTCACATACAGACACAGCGAGACGCACATAACCTCAGACATACATACAGAAAGTCATTACCACAGCCACAGCAGACGCATATAACCTCAGACATTACAGAAAGTCACACACAGACACAGCGACACACATAACCCTCAGACATACATACAGAAAGACACACAGACACAGCGAGACGCACATAACCTCAGACATACATACAGAAAGACACACAGCCACAGCGCGAGACGCACATAACCTCAGACATTACATACAGAAAGTCACACAGCCACAGCGAGACGCACATAACCTCAGACATACATACAGAAAGACACACACAGACACAGCGAGACGCACATAACCTCAGACATACATACAGAGAAAGTCACATTACAGCCACAGCGAGACGCACATAACCTCAGACATACATACAGAAAGTCACACACAGACACAGCGAGACGCACATAACTCAGACATACATACAGAAAGTCACACACAGACACAGCGAGACGCACATAACCCTCAGACATACATACAGAAAGACACACACAGCCGCAGCGAGACGCACATAACCTTCAGGACATACATACAGAAAGTCACATTGTGACACAGCGAGTCGCACATAACCTCAGACATACATACAGAAAGTCACACACAGCCGCTGTAGCGAGACGCACATAACCTCAGACATACATACAGAAAGTCACACACAGGCACAGCGAGACGCACATAACCTCAGACATACATACAGAAAGTCACACACAGCCACAGCGAGACGCACATAACCTCAGACATACATACAGAAAGTCACACACAGACAGCGCGAGACGCACATAACCTCAGACATACATACAGAAAAGTCACACAGACACAGCGGAGACGCACATAACCTCAGACATACATACAGAAAGTCACACACAGCCACAGCGAGACGCATAACCTCAGACATACATACAGAAAGACACACAGACACAGCGAGACGCACATAACCTCGACATACATACAGAAAGTTTCGCCACACAGACACAGCGAGACGCACATAACCTCAGACATACATACAGAAAGTCACACACAGCCACAGCGAGACGCACATAACCCTGCATACATACACAGAAAGTCACACACAGCCACAGCGAGACGCACATGTCTCTCAGACATACATACAGAAAGTCACACACAGACACAGAGACGCACATAACCTCAGACATACATACAGAAAGTCACACACAGACACAGCGACGCACATAACCTCAGACATACATACAGAAAGTCACACACAGCCACAGCGAGACGCACATAACCTCAGACATACATACAGAAAGTCACACACAGACACAGCGAGACACACATAACCTCAGACATACATACAGAAAGTCACACACAGACACAGCGAGATGCACATACCTCAGACATACATACAGAAAGTCACACACAGCCACAGCGAGACAATACATAACCTCAGACATACATACAGAAAAGTCGCTACGCCAGACACAGAGACGTACATAACCTCAGACATACATACAGAAAGTCACACACAGACACAGCGAGACGCACACATAACCTCAGACATACATACAGAAAGTCACACACAGCCGCAGCGAGACGCACATAACCTCAGACATACATACAGAAAGTCACACATTAGACATGAGGAGACGCACATAACCTCAGACATACATACAGAAAGTCACACACAGACACAGCGAGTACATAACCTCAGACATACATACAGAAAGTCACACACAGACACACAGCGAGACACACATAACCCCTAGACATTGCTGGCCAGAAAGTCACACACAGACACAGAGAGACGCACATAACCTCAGACATACATACAGAAAGTCACACACAGACACAGAGACGCACATAACCTCAGACATACATACAGAAAGACACACACAGACACACAAAGGAGACGCACATAACCTCAGACATACATACAGAAAGTCACACACAGACACAGCGAGACGCACATAACCCTCAGACATACATACAGAAAGTCGCCATTACTGTGACACAGCGAGACGCACATAACCTCAGACATACATACAGAAAGTCACACAGACACAGCGAGACGCACATAACCTCAGATACATACAGAAAGTCGCTAACAGACACAGAGAGACGCACATAACCTCAGACATACATACAGGAAAGTCACACACACAGACACAGCGAGAGACGCACATAACCTCAGACATACATACAGAAAGTCAGCCACACAGACACAGCGAGACGCACATAACCCTTCAGACATACATACAGAAAGTCACACAGCCACAGCGAGACGCACATAACCTCAGACATACATACAGAAAGCTCACACACAGCCACAGCGAGACGCACATAACCCCAGACATACAGAAAGTCACCACAGACACAGCGAGACGCACATAACCCTCAGACATACATACAGAAAGTCGCTAATATCAGACACAGCGAGACGCACATAACCAGACATACATACAGAAAGTCAAACACAGACACAGCGAGACACACATAACCTCAGACATACATACAGAAAGACACACACAGACACAGCGAGACGCACATAACCTCAGACATACATACAGAAAGACACACACAGCCACAGCGAGACGCACATAACCTCAGACATACATACAGAGACTAACAGACACAGGCACAGCGAGGAACTTCTGTCTTATTCCCGATCGCTTCTTTTAACTGGAAGGTATTCGATGACCCTCTATACCTGCATCAGCAAGCTCTATGATCACCACTCCTGACTAACGTAATAGACAGACTTGACAAACTGACTTAACCTAATCTAACCTAACGGAATTTAAACTCTACAGTAAGTCTAACCTAACCTAACCTAACCTAACCTAACCTAACCTACCACAGTCACCACATCAAGGAGTCAGGACACTGTGAGGCTGTGGTGGAGAGGACGAGTACCCAGGGAGAAATTGTAGAAGAGAAAGTGAGAGAACTGTGTCAGGAAAGTTCTCTACTGGCAGCTGAGAGACATGACCTCTCTTACGTGGGGGTCGACACTCCCTTTGCCGGACTGAGGTAATGTGGTGTACGATGGGGGTGTCTCGGAGGGCTTGTTTGTGTGTGTGTGTTTGTGTTGAGTGTTTGTGTTGTGTGTTTGTGTCGTATGTGTTTGTAGTGAGTGTTTGTGTGTGTGTGTTTGTGTCGTATGTGTTTGTAAGTGTTTGTGTTGTGTGCCCAGGCCGAGAGTCTGCGCATGATATCCAGCCCAGGCCCAGCCCCAAGCGCTACAGGGCTCCAGCCTTTGTCCCAGTCTGTCCTGATATCTGTGCACTGTCCCGATATCTGCGAGTCTGTCCTGATATGTGTCTATCCTGAGTGTCTGTCTGCGCATGCGTCTGTCCCAGATAGTCTGCATGCAGTCTGTCCCTGATGTCTGTGCCTGTCTGTCTGAGTCATGCATCTACTTAAAATCTATTCATGCTATGTCTTGTAAGCTGTGCCCATCCCATGTGCCATGTCTGTGCTCAAGCCCAGCGCATCTGTCCCTGCGTCTGTGCGTCTGTGCTGTGAGCCCTGTGCTGTGTCTTGTGCTGTCTGCCCAGAGCTCCAGCCAGTGTCTGTGCCATTCTCTGTCATTCCACACCAGCGCCAGTGCGCCCATGAACATCCCTGCGCCATGCAGCCCAGCCTGCAGTCCAGGCCAGTGCGCCCATCTCTGACAGTCTGGTCCGTCTGCTTCATGAGTCTGAACATATGTCTATCTGTTCATTTAATGCATCTGATTCCGTCAAGTGCCTGCATCTGTCATGACATTCTGCTATCTGCAACAGTGCGTCTGTATGTCTGTGTCATATCTTGTACAGAGCCTGTGTCTGTGCTGCTGTTGTGAGTCTGTTAGTGTCCGTGAGGCCTGTTGTGTCTGTGTCTAAACTATGTTTATGAGTACGTGTTTAAGACCTCAGTCCGCTGTATCTCAAGGGTCTTCACATCGTGTTCTTTAAGTCTCGTTGGTCGTCTAAAGAGAATTTCTGCCGCCACCATCCCACAAGACACAACGTACAATGAATAACGAAAACAAAAAATGCTGTATATATAATTTTCGTTTGGTTAGGATAGGTTAGGTTAGGTTTATAAGAGCTTAATCCTCCACCTGCTTGTTTCTAAGGACGACCTGCTGTACTTGGTGTCACAGGTCTCGTGTACAGGAGTCCTGGGCGATAATCCTTGAAAAGCGGTCTTTTGGGTGCACCCCCTCCTCCCCCCAAGAGTCCTTCGCTACTGACGGTGGTCTGGGCAGGGGGTGTGAGGAGGAAGGAAGGAAAACAAGTGAACATCATAGACCTTCATAAAGGTTGAGGCATCTTCGCCTATTTAAGCTGGGGATTAAACATCCTAATGCTAACCTTACTTAACCTAACCTTACTCAAATTAACAAAACCTAAACAAAACTAATCCACCCTAACCTAACATAACATAACCTAAGCAGGATTAAGATTTTCCTATAAATTGTTTTCATACAGTTTTGTACAAGTGAGGAGGGGGGCGTGGGGTCTCAGTTCAGACTGTTGTGAGATTTCTGTCGACCTTTTGTGACAGCTGCCCAGTGCGTGTATGTGTGTGTGTGTGTGTACACACACCACACACACACACACACACAAGGTCTAGGGGCCCCGGGTGACCGTGTCCTTCAGGAAGTGGCAGGAGTGTGGAAATGGAGACGTGTTGAGGACATGGGGACAGGACGTGAGGTAAAAGCCTAAGGATGTTGTGTAGGACCTTTTTGCTTCCTGTACTTTTTCCCTCTCCACAATGCATCACGTTGCTTTTGCAAGTCAATCTATATAAAACTTGAGAGAGAGAGAGAGAGAGAGAAGAAGAAGAGTGTTCTCCCCCTACAACATGCGTCACCGTAAGAGAAACAACACAATTACTATACTGTCACCATTTCCACCTCCCCTTATTAATGGATGGTCCAGCAGTATTTTTCTTCACCCCCCTCCCTCTCTCTGTTCCTCCCTCCCTCCCCCTCCCCTGCCAATCTCCCTTCCTGTCTGCATCGCTCCCTCACCTTTCCTCACCCTACCTTGCCCTGTCAACCTCCCTCCTTCCCTGTCCCCCTCCAGCCTGGCTCCCTCCCTCCCTTCCTGACTGTATCACTCCTTCCTCACCTCCTTCCCACTGACTCTCTCACCCTCCCTACCTCACCCTGCCTCCTCCATTTTCGGTAACGGCCGCTGACCACTCGGGTGAGGAGGTGATGGTGACTAACAACCACCAACTGTGATTTAGCTGGCTGTTATTGTGACGGCTGAGGAGTAATGGTTCCCTGTAGTCCATCCTCTCTCTCTCTCTGTTTCTGTTCCTCTCTCTATGTATCTGCTGTTTCTCTCTCTATGCCTCACTCGCCTCTATCTCTCTCCCTGTCATTGCCTCTCTATGCCTCGTTTTATCCATCAATTGTCTGTCTGTCTTTGTCCCTCTCTCTACTCAATCGTACTACACAGACCTAATATTCAAGACAATATTCCTTAACCTTACACCCCCTGTATGTACACGGGGTGGGTGGGGGAGGTGGGGGGAGGTGGGGGTCAGGGTGGAAGTTCTCTGTAATTAATAAGATCGTCAGATATTAGCTACATCAAAAGTGGCGTCCCATAGTGAAGGTGTTAATACTATTGTAAGTATCTCCAAGACCCTCCCCCAGACACGCCCACCTGTTGCTAAGATACAGGTAACACACTTTCCCCCTCAGAGTCTGTTCACACACACACACACACACACACACGCACAACATAGACTCTTTGAACAGATAACCTCCACGGAAATCATTGATAATAACAGACAAACGTTTACAACAGCTGATAACACCACACAAACGTTCACAACAGCTGATAACAACACACAAACGTTCACAACAGCTGATAACACACAAACGTTCACAACAGCTGATAACAACACACAAACGTTCACAACAGCTGAAACAAAACACACAAACGTTCACAACAGCTGATAACAACACACACGTTCACAACAGCTGATAACAACACACAAACGTTCACAACAGCTGATAACAACACACAAACGTTCACAACAGCTGATAACAACACAAACGTTCACAACAGCTGATAACAACACACAAACGTTCACAACAGCTGATAACAACACACAAACGTTCACAACAGCTGATAACAAAACAAACGTTCACAAGCTGATAACAACACACAAACGTTCACAACAGCTGATAACAACACACAAACGTTCACAACAGCAGATAACAACACACAAACGTTCAAACAAGCTGACTCAAGGATGGTTTTTCACGAGTCATCACACAAATAATTGTTTTCTTCACTACATTGAACATAAGTCTATCTCAGCCTCCCCAACCTTCCTCAGTCTCCTCTGCCTTCCCCAGCCCCCCAACCATCCCGGTCTCCCCAACCTTCTGTCTCCCTAACCTTCCCAGTCTCCCTTTTCCAGTTCCCCCTACTGTCCCCCAACTTTCCCCCAGTCTCCCTCCAACCTTCCCCAGTCTCCTCCAACCTTCCCCAGTCTCCCCCAACCTTCCTAGTCTCCCCAACCTTCCCCAGTCTCCCTCTGCCTTCCCCAATTCTCCCTAACCTAGTCTCTCCCCCAGTCCCCAACCTTCCCCAGTCTCTAACCTTCCCCAGTCTCTCCAACCTTCCCCAGTCTCCCAGCCTTCCAGTCCTCCCAGTCTCCAACCTTCCCCAGTCTCCCCCAACCTTCCAGTCTCCAACCTCCAGTCTCCCTCAGTCTCCAACCTTGTCTCCCCCAGCCTTTCACAGTTCCCCCAACCTCCCAGTCTCCAACTTCCCCAGTCTCCTAACCTCCCAGTCTCCTCCAACCTTCCCAGTCTCCCCCAGCCTTCACAGTCTCCCCCAACCTTCCCCAGTCTCCTCCAACCTTCCCCAGTCTCCCTAACCTTCCCCAGTCTCCCCAGCCTTCACAGTCTCCCCCAACCTTCCCCAGTCTCCTCCAACTTCAGTCTCCTCTAACCCTCCCCAGTCTCCTCCAACCTTCCCCAGTCTCCCCAGCCTTTCAGTCCCCACTCCAGTCTCTCCAACCTTCCCAGTCTCCTCTAACCTTCCCCAGTCTCTCCAACCTTCCCCAGTCTCCCCAGCCTTTCACAGTCTCCCTCCAACCTTCCCCCAGTCTCTAACCTTCCCCAGTCTCCTCCAACCTTCCCCAGTCTCCCCCAGCCTTCACAGTCTCCAACTTTCCCTCTCCAACCTCCCCAGTCTCCTCTAACCTTCCCCAGTCTCCTCCAACCTTCCCCGAGTCTCCCCAGCCTTTCACAGTCTCCTCCAACCTTCCCCAGTCTCCCTAACCTTCCCCAGTCCCCTTCCCCAGTCTCCAACCTCCCAGTCTCCTCCAACCTTCCCCAGTCTCCTCTAACCTTCCCAGTCTCCCAACCTTCCAGTCTCCTCCAACCTTCCCAGTCTCCTCTAACCTCCCCCAGTCTCCTCCAACCTTCCCCAGTCTCCCCAACCTTCCCCAGTCTCCCCAACCTTCCCCAGTCTCCTCCAACCTTCCCAGTCTCTAACCTTCCCAGTCTCCTCCAACCTTCCCCAGTCTCCCCCAGCCTTTCCCAGTCTCCCCAACTTCCCAGTCTCTCCAACTTCCCCAGTCTCCCCCAACCTCCCCAGTCTCCCCTCCAGCCCAACCTTCCCCAGTCCCCCAACCTTCCCCCACCCACAGCCAGTCTCCAACCTTCCCATCCCTAACCTTCCCCAGTCTCCTCCAATCTCCCAGTCTCAGCCTTCACAGTCTCCCCAACCTTCCCAGTCTCCTCCAACCTTCCCCCAGTCTCCTCCAACCTTCCCCAGTCTCCAACCTTCCCAGTCTCAACCTTCCCCAGTCTCCTCCAACCTTCCCAGTCTCTAACCTCCCCAGTCTCCCAACCTTCCCCAGTCTCCCCAGCCTTCACAGTTCCCCAACCTCTCCCAGTCTCCCAACCTTCCCCAGTCTCCTCCAACCTTCCCAGTCTCCCTCTAACCTTCCCCAGTCTCCCCCAACCTTCCCCAGTCTCCCTCCAACCTTCCCCAGTCTCCAACCTTCCCCAGTCTCCCAACCTTCCCCAGTCTCCTCCAACCTTCCCAGCCCCAACCTACTCCTCCCAGTCTCCCCACCTTCACAGTCTCCAACTTCCCCAGCTCCCCCCAGTCTCAACCTTCCCCAGTCTCCCAACTCCCTCCAGTCTCCCCAACCTTCCCCAGTCTCCCAATCCCAGTCCCCAACCTTCCCCAGCCCCTCCAACCTTCCCCAGTCTCCCCCAGCCTTCCAGTCTCCAACCCTTCCCCAGTCTTCCCCAACTTTCCCAGCCTTCCCAGTCTCCCCCCAACCTTCCCCAGCCCCAACCTCCCCAGTCTCCCCAGCCTTCCCCAGTCTCCCCAACCTTCCCCAGTCTTCCCAACCCAGCTTCCCAGTCTCCCCAACCTTCCCCAGTCTCCAACTCCCATCTCCCAACCTTCCAGTCTCTCACCTTCCCCCAGCTCTCCTCAGTTCTCCAACCTTCCCCAGTCTCCCCAATCCCCAGTCTTCCCCAGTCTCCCCAGCCTTCCACACACCCCCAGCCTTCTCAGCCTCCCTGGTCTCCCCAGCCTTCCCTAGCCTCCTCAGCCTCAGCCTCTTCCACAGCCTCAGCCTGCCTCTAGCCTCCAACTCCTTGCTCACCAATCCTTTCCATCATCCCTCACCCCAACTCCTTCCAACTTTTGCTGAAGTTTTATAAAGATAGACGGAAACTTTATTTTTCTGTGTGTGTGTGTGTGTGTGTGTGTGTGTGTGTGTGTGTGTGTGGTGTGTGCGTGTGTGTGTGCGTGTGTTCTATCATGAAGCTCACACGACCGACACTAAATGGTTGACTATTGCTCATCAGTGAAGTAATGCCAGAACAGACAACACATGGGAAGGATGACAGAGTGACAACATTACGCTCTTATAATTATGAAGACATTTTCTGGTGTATAAAATGTTGAATGTTGTGGACGATCTGAAGTTAATGTTGAATGTTATGGGAGGGAGAATGTTGATGACGAAACACCCTCATTCTCCCTCACACCTTCCATTACACCTTCACCCAATCACACACACACACACACACACACACACACACACACACACACGCACACATCCTCCCTCACACTCCCTCACACTCCCTCACCCTCTCACACTCTCCCCCTTTACACTCTCCTTCACACACACCCTTACCCTCCACCCTCCCTCCCACCTATCACTTGACGTCAGGAAGGAACAAGCAAAAGGAAGGTGGAGGGGAGGGGGATGGCACCTCTCCCTCAACCCCCCCCTCAACTCTCCCCCACCCTCACATCTACCTCTTAGGGGCGTCACTCTTAATGGCTTACATTATTGTGTTCCAAGACAGCTGCTTGTAATTACATGAGAGGCGTGAAGGGGTGAAATGGTAGGGGAGGGGAGGGGGCGGGGAAGGGTAGTTGAAAGAAGAAAGGAAAGGTGGGGAGAGGGTAGCGATGGGAGAGGAGGTAAGGTGTGGGGAAGGGGGAGGGAAGGGGAGAGGTGGGGAAAGGAAGCTTGGGAGGGAGCGATGGGGAGAGGGAAAGCGAAGGAAAATGTGGGGAGAGATGGAGAGGAAGGAGGGGGGGGGGCAGGTGAAAAAAAAGTGGGGAACGGAAAACTGGGGAGGAGGAACGGGAAGTAGGGAGGGTCAAGCGGGGAGAGGACAGAGAAATTTTTAAGTGTTATCTGCAGAAGGCGCTGAAGAAGGCCCCCAGAGACACTAAAGAGACGTGGATCTGTTCCCTAAAAAATTCATCAAGTTTATTCTTTTCACCTCTTTTGTGTTGAAGAAAAACCTGTGTAGTCACTTCTGAACTCTAGTGAGGTGAGGTAAGGAAGGAGGGAAGGAGGGAGGTGAGGTAAAGAAGGAGGGAGGGAGGGAGGTGAAGTAAGGAGGGATGAGAGGTAAGGAGGGAGGTGAGGTAAAGAAGGAGGGAGGGAGGAGGTGAAGGAGGGATGAGAGGAGGAGGAGGTGAGGCAGAAGGAGGAGGAGGAGGTGAGAGGTAAGAGGAGGAGAGGTGAGGTGGGAGGAGGAGGAGGAGGTGAGGAGGTGAAGTAAGGAGGGATAAGGAGAGGTAAAGGAGGGAGGGAGGAGGTGAAGGGAGGGATGAGGTAAAGGGAGGAGGTAAAGAAGGAGGAGGAGGCCTGGAAAGAGGCGAGGTATGAAGGAAGGAAGGAAGGAAGGGAGTGAAGGAGGGAAGGAAGGAGGCAGGTAAAGGTGATTTTCTCTAAGCTATACAATTTAGGAGGAAAATTCTAACTTAGTAACCTTCCATACTCCCTTCCCCCTCACCTCCTCACCTCACCTCTCACACCTCACATCTTACGCCTCACCCCTCATACCTCACCTCTCACTTCTCACCTCTCACACCTCACATCTCACACTTCACCTCCCACGCCTCAACCCTCACACCTCACCCTTCACCCCTCACACCTCACCTCACATCTCACGCCATCACCCCTCACACCTCACCCTTCACACCTCACATCTCACGCCATCACCCCTCACACTTCACACCTCACATCTCACGCCATCACCCCTCACACCTCATCTCTCATGCCTCACCCCTCACACCTCACGCCTCACTCTTCACACCTCACCTCTCACGCCTCACAGCCGTCAGGGGAGAATAAAAACTTTCTTCTGGGCAACATGACGATTTGGAAACATTAAAACACCTTATGCAAGAAGTTTTAATGGTGTCGCCCCAGTGTGTTAAACCTCGCCCAATGTGTGTTAAACCACGCCAAGTGTGTGTTAAACCTCGCCCAGTGTGTTAAACCACGCCAAGTGTGTGTGTTAAACCTCTCTCAGTGTGTTAAACCTCTCCTAGTGTGTGTTAAACCATGCTAAGTGTGTGTTAAACCTCTCCCAGTGTGTGTTAAACCACGTCCATTGTGTGTTAAACCTCACCCAGTGTGTGTTTGACCTCGCCCAAGTGTTAAACCTCGCTCAGTGTGTGTCAGACTTCGCCCAAGTGTTAAACCTCGCCTCAGTGTGCTAAACTTAGCACTATTTCGTGTTAAACCTTGATTCACTGTGATTAACCTCGCCTCAGTGTGTTAAACCTGGCCTCCGCGTGTTAAACCTGGCCTCCGTGTGTTAAACCTGGCCTCAGTGTGTTAAACCTGGCCTCAGTGTGTGTTAGATATCGCCTCACTATGTGTTGAACTCCATCCCCAGTGTGGGGAGGTACAGGTGTAGTGAGATACAGGTGTGGGGAGGTACAGGTGTGTAAGGAGGTGATATGAATAATTTAACCTTAGTTGCATTACGGGACAGGTGTGAGACAGGTACAGGTGTGAGGAAGTATAGGTGTGTAGGTGACATAATTAATTTGACCTCACGTGTATTATGCACCATCACACCTGTCCGACCTCTTGGCAGTGTTATGCTGATTAACCCAGAAGACATTCATGAGGTAGGAAGCATGACTCCTTGTGTGTTGATGAGGCAGAACGTGATGGTGGTGGTCTAGGGAAGGAAGGAGGGAGGGAGGGAGGGAGGGAGGGAGGGAGGGAATTAATATGGAGGGATGGGAAGGGAGAAGGATGGAGGATATTAATAGATGCCTGGGGAGGAGGAGGGGGAGAGGAATTAGGGAGGAAAGGAGGGAGACTATTGTTGTGCCATAGTAGTAGCAGTTTTAGTAGTAGTAGTAGTAGTAGTAGCAGTAGTATTAGTAGTAGTAGTAGTAGTAGCTATAGCGCAGGAGGTGGGCGCCTCGAACTGGTTAACTACGTTACCGATAAGGGCAAATGGTTTCAGTCTTAATAAACAAGAATTTACAGATGCCATTGCTCTAAGGTACGGTTGGCCAGTAGAAGGTTTGCCCTCCCAATGCGTGTGTGGCTCTTCCTATGATGGCGATCACGCCATGGTTGCAAGAAGGGGGGCTTCATATGCATGAGGCATGACGAGGTAAGGGATCTCACAGCAAATATGTTGAAGGAAATCTGCCGGGACGTCATGGTAGAACCGACCCTCCTTCCATTGGATGGCGAGATCTTCCAACACAGGACTTCAAACACATCTAACGAAGCCCGCGTGGACGTCAGTGCTCGAGGATTCTGGACGCGGGGACAGCGAGCTTTCTTCGACATCAGGATTTTTGATCCCATGGCCGCATGTCACCGTAACCTAGCTCTCGATGCTGCACATAGGAGGAACGAGAACGACAAGAGAAGGGCATATGGGGAGAGAATTCAAACGTTGATCAAGGCAGCTTCACTCCTCTAGTGTCCACAACCTCTGGTGGGATGGGCCCAAGTGCAAGATGTTTCTACGCCAGACTCGCGGAGTTGATCTCCGAACAGAAGCAGCAGCCCAGAAGTTATGTTACAGCCTGGGTGAGATGTCGACTGTCTTTCTCTCTCCTTCGGTCGGCTTTGCTCTGCCTCAGGGGAACGAGAGCTTCTGCCCCTACTCCGACAACTGCTGCAGATATTGACTATGAGGCTACAGTCACTGAATGCCGCATAGATCTGCGGCTCAACTAATTTAACACAGATAGGATAGCTTCTTATGTATTAGGATATTTAATATTAAGGTAAATAAATGGTGGCGAAGGTGTGGCTATTGGGGGAGGCTGGAGGCCACGTTTAAAAAAAAAAAAAAAAAGTAGTAGTAGTAGTAGTAGAAGCAGCAGCCCAGAAGTTATGTTACAGCCTGGATGAGATGTCGACTATCTCTACTTAGGTCGGCTTTGCTCTGCGTTAGGGGAACGAGAGCATCGGGCCAAAAGCCGACAACATTCGCAGATATTGACTATGAGGGTACAGTCACTGAATACCACATAGATCTGCGGCTTAACTAACTCAATACAGCTAGGGTAGCTACTTATGTATTAGGATATTTAGTTTTAATGTAATAAAATGGCGGCGAAGGTGTGGCTATTGGGGGAGGATGGAGGCCACGTTTAAAAAATAATAGAAGTAGTAGTAGTAGTAGTATAATGAAGGCGATCAAAAATGATGCCACGGCAGCAGCAAGGAACCTGCAACTATGTGCCGGCCACCAGGCGAGGGAAGAAGCTACCATTCGTGCCATGAGAAAGATGTGAGCATCATTACTGTGAGGCCGTATTCCTGATAGACGCCTTCAATGCTTTCAACGAACTGTACGCAACCGCAAGGCTACATTGTGAGGCACAATATCAGGATCAAGTGTCCAAGCTTTGCAAAATATGCGGACAATACTTACAGGAACCCGAGAGACCTCTATATAACGAACTTCAAAGCATGAATTGAAGACACGGCCATTCAGTCAACATAAGGAACGACTTAGG